>NW_027248280.1:3336461-3501461 GCF_041260155.1 Ptychodera flava
TTTTAGAGCCAACATGAGATTCATTCCAAAATCGGATCAGTGTTTCAGAATGTGAAGCAAGCGAGCTTTCATCTGATTGAGTTACGTACGAGGCCAGCCTACAGCTTATGAATAGGGAATATGCTCAGCCAGCATTACTGCACAGGGGCTGCTAATGCCAATGCTGGGCAAGCCAATAGAGCTAGGGGTCTGATTTTTGGTACATGGGAGACGGTGTGGAAGCAAAGATTTTTGGCAAAAAGTCACGTGACCAGGATGACCTTTGACCTGGATTTCACCAATGGGCTTGTAAATCAGTAACCACAAGTGCTACTGCCTTGATATTTGGTAGGATGGAAGACAATATGGTACCACATCATGTGGCTTATTAATTATGCGCATATCTAATTCTGGGCTAGCCAATAGAGCTAGGGATCTGATTTTTGGTACACAGGGAGAAGTATAGGATCCAAGTGTGTTGACAAAATGTCACGTGACCAGGATGACCTTTGACCTCGATTTCGCGAATAGGCTTGTAAATCAGTAACCACAAGTGCTACTGCCTTGATATTTGGTGGGATGGAAGACAATATGGTACCACATCACGTGGCTCATTAATTATGCGCATATCTAATTCCGGCTAGCCAATAGAGCTAGGGATCTGATTTTTGGTACACAGGGAGAAGTATAGGAGCCAAGTGTGTTGACAAAATGTCACGTGACCAGGACGACCTTTGACCTCAAAAACTTTGTTTGCCTCCTTATAGCAAAAATCAGACCTCTTGCTGTATCTGGTACTCCAGTATTGCATACCTGCATGTTTAATAATGTGCTAAATGATGCCAAGGTCAAAGGTCAAGGGGCATCCCCAAAATCTCGGTGTTCAATGTGGTCCCCAAAAAGGTCATTGTTCAAGACAGGCTAGCCTATTGGGACCCTTACATAGGCCAGAATAAGCCATTGGTATAGCTTAGCTGCAGAGGCATAGGGGAGGTCAAAGGTCATTGAAAAATCAGAAAAATAATACTTTAAAAATCTTCTTCTCAAAACTGCCAGGTCAATTTTCTTGAAATTTAATATATAGCATCTAGGTAGTATTGCCTATAAAGTTTGCGAAAAGATTTGGATCGGTCAAATTTTATGGAAATGGGACAGTAAAAAACATTTTCATTTCAAAATTGTAGCCAGGTCACATGACTAATTAAAAATTCAAGACTAACATGCACTACCTCTCATTGACCTTAAACATTGTACCAAGTTTCAAAAAATTTCATCGAGCAGTTTCTGAGATTAGGAAGGACAAAAAAACGGCAGAAGAAGAAGAAGAAGAAGAAGAAGGAAGTAGAACTTTAGCAATACCAATAGGGTCCTCGCCCATGAGGGCGCTCGGCCCCTAAGAAGAAGGAAGTAGAACTTGAGCAATACCAATAGGGTCCTCGCCCATGAGGGCGCTCGGCCCCTAAAAAGCCAATGAAAGGAATAGGGAAAGCTGTAGGCATATGGGCCATGGTACACATAGACAGGGATATGCTGTTGAGATGCTTAGTTCAAAGGTAGAGCTACTAGGTCAAAGGTCATCCGTTACCCACGAAGATAGTCCGTTGAAAAAATAGTGCGTGTCTCTATGCTTGAATAGCAGCTGATCAGCACTCAGCTAGTGGCTTACAAAGATAGAGCATGGGTTGTAAGTTGATTTTAGAGCCAACATGAGATTCATTCCAAAATCGGATCAGTGTTTCAGAATGTGAAGCAAGCGAGCTTTCATCTGATTGAGTTACGTACGAGGCCAGCCTACAGCTTATGAATAGGGAATATGCTCAGCCAGCATTACTGCACAGGGGCTGCTAATGCCAATGCTGGGCAAGCCAATAGAGCTAGGGGTCTGATTTTTGGTACATGGGGAGACGTGTGGAAGCAAAGATTGTTGGCAAAAAGTCACGTGACCAGGATGACCTTTGACCTGGATTTCACCAATGGGCTTGTAAATCAGTAACCACAAGTGCTACTGCCTTGATATTTGGTAGGATGGAAGACAATATGGTACCACATCATGTGGCTTATTAATTATGCGCATATCTAATTCAGGGCTAGCCAATAGAGCTAGGGATCTGATTTTTGGTACACAGGGAGAAGTATAGGATCCAAGTGTGTTGACAAAATGTCACGTGACCAGGATGACCTTTGACCTCGATTTCGCGAATAGGCTTGTAAATCAGTAACCACAAGTGCTACTGCCTTGATATTGGTGGGATGGAAGACAATATGGTACCACATCACGTGGCTCATTAATTATGCGCATATCTAATTCCGGCTAGCCAATAGAGCTAGGGATCTGATTTTTGGTACACAGGGAGAAGTATAGGAGCCAAGTGTGTTGACAAAATGTCACGTGACCAGGACGACCTTTGACCTCAAAAACTTTGTTTGCCTCCTTATAGCAAAATCAGACCTCTTGCTGTATCTGGTACTCCAGTATTGCATACCTGCATGTTTAATAATGTGCTAAATGATGCCAAGGTCAAAGGTCAAGGGGCATCCCCAAAATCTCGGTGTTCAATGTGGTCCCCAAAAAGGTCATTGTTCAAGACAGGCTAGCCTATTGGGACCCTTACATAGGCCAGAATAAGCCATTGGTATAGCTTAGCTGCAGAGGTATAGGGGAGGTCAAAGGTCATTGAAAAATCAGAAAAATAATAGTTTAAAAATCTTCTTCTCAAAAACTGCCAGGTCAATTTTCTTGAAATTTAATATATAGCATCTAGGTAGTATTGCCTATAAAGTTTGCGAAAAGATTTTGGATCGGTCAAATTTTATGGAAATGGGACAGTAAAAAACATTTTCATTTCAAATTGTAGCCAGGTCACATGACTAATTAAAATTCAAGACTAACATGCACTACCTCTCATTGACCTTAAACATTGTACCAAGT
Source organism: Ptychodera flava (assembly GCF_041260155.1). NCBI lineage: Eukaryota > Metazoa > Hemichordata > Enteropneusta > Ptychoderidae > Ptychodera > Ptychodera flava. The sequence goes on from NW_027248280.1 coordinate 3,339,370, forward strand.
TTCAAAAAATTTCATCGAGCAGTTTCTGAGATTAGGAAGGACAAAAAAACGGCAGAAGAAGAAGAAGAAGAAGAAGGAAGTAGAACTTGAGCAATACCAATAGGGTCCTCGCCCATGAGGGCGCTCGGCCCCTAAGAAGAAGAAGGAAGTAGAACTTGAGCAATACCAATAGGGTCCTCGCCCATGAGGGCGCTCGGCCCCTAAAAAGCCAATGAAAGGAATAGGGGAAAGCTGTAGGCATATGGGCCATGGTACACATAGACAGGGATATGCTGTTGAGATGCTTAGTTCAAAGGTAGAGCTACTAGGTCAAAGGTCATCCGTTACCCACGAAGATAGTCCGGTTGAAAAAAATAGTGCGTGTCTCTATGCTTGAATAGCAGCTGATCAGCACTCAGCTAGTGGCTTACAAAGATAGAGCATGGGTTGTAAGTTGATTTTAGAGCCAACATGAGATTCATTCCAAAATCGGATCAGTGTTTCAGAATGTGAAGCAAGCGAGCTTTCATCTGATTGAGTTACGTACGAGGCCAGCCTACAGCTTATGAATAGGGAATATGCTCAGCCAGCATTACTGCACAGGGGCTGCTAATGCCAATGCTGGGCAAGCCAATAGAGCTAGGGGTCTGATTTTTGGTACATGGGGAGACGTGTGGAAGCAAAGATTGTTGGCAAAAAGTCACGTGACCAGGATGACCTTTGACCTGGATTTCACCAATGGGCTTGTAAATCAGTAACCACAAGTGCTACTGCCTTGATATTTGGTAGGATGGAAGACAATATGGTACCACATCATGTGGCTTATTAATTATGCGCATATCTAATTCCGGGCTAGCCAATAGAGCTAGGGATCTGATTTTTGGTACACAGGGAGAAGTATAGGATCCAAGTGTGTTGACAAAATGTCACGTGACCAGGATGACCTTTGACCTCGATTTCGCGAATAGGCTTGTAAATCAGTAACCACAAGTGCTACTGCCTTGATATTTGGTGGGATGGAAGACAATATGGTACCACATCACGTGGCTCATTAATTATGCGCATATCTAATTCCGGGCTAGCCAATAGAGCTAGGGATCCGATTTTTGGTACACAGGGAGAAGTATAGGAGCCAAGTGTGTTGACAAAATGTCACGTGACCAGGACGACCTTTGACCTCAAAACTTTGTTTGCCTCCTTATAGCAAAAATCAGACCTCTTGCTGTATCTGGTACTCCAGTATTGCATACCTGCATGTTTAATAATGTGCTAAATGATGCCAAGGTCAAAGGTCAAGGGGCATCCCCAAAATCTCGGTGTTCAATGTGGTCCCCAAAAAGGTCATTGTTCAAGACAGGCTAGCCTATTGGGACCCTTACATAGGCCAGAATAAGCCATTGGTATAGCTTAGCTGCAGAGGTATAGGGGAGGTCAAAGGTCATTGAAAAATCAGAAAAATAATACTTTAAAAATCTTCTTCTCAAAAACTGCCAGGTCAATTTCTTGAAATTTAATATATAGCATCTAGGTAGTATTGCCTATAAAGTTTGCGAAAAGATTTGGGATCGGTCAAATTTTTATGGAAATGGGACAGTAAAAAACATTTTCATTTCAAAATTGTAGCCAGGTCACATGACTAATTAAAAATTCAAGACTAACATGCACTACCTCTCATTGACCTTAAACATTGTACCAAGTTTCAAAAATTTCATCGAGCAGTTTCTGAGATTAGGAAGGACAAAAAAACGGCAGAAGAAGAAGAAGAAGAAGAGAGGAAGTAGAACTTTAGCAATACCAATAGGGTCCTCGCCCATGAGGGCGCTCGGCCCCTAAGAAGAAGGAAGTAGAACTTGAGCAATACCAATAGGGTCCTCGCCCATGAGGGCGCTCGGCCCCTAAAAAGCCAATGAAAGGAATAGGGGAAAGCTGTAGGCATATGGGCCATGGTACACATAGACAGGGATATGCTGTTGAGATGCTTAGTTCAAAGGTAGAGCTACTAGGTCAAAGGTCATCCGTTACCCACGAAGATAGTCCGGTTCAAAAAATAGTGCGTGTCTCTATGCTTGAATAGCAGCTGATCAGCACTCAGCTAGTGGCTTACAAAGATAGAGCATGGGTTGTAAGTTGATTTTAGAGCCAACATGAGATTCATTCCAAAATCGGATCAGTGTTTCAGAATGTGAAGCAAGCGAGCTTTCATCTGATTGAGTTACGTACGAGGCCAGCCTACAGCTTATGAATAGGGAATATGCTCAGCCAGCATTACTGCACAGGGCTGCTAATGCCAATGCTGGGCAAGCCAATAGAGCTAGGGGTCTGATTTTTGGTACATGGGGAGACGTGTGGAAGCAAAGATTGTTGGCAAAAAGTCACGTGACCAGGATGACCTTGACCTGGATTTCACCAATGGGCTTGTAAATCAGTAACCACAAGTGCTACTGCCTTGATATTTGGTAGGATGGAAGACAATATGGTACCACATCATGTGGCTTATTAATTATGCGCATATCTAATTCAGGGCTAGCCAATAGAGCTAGGGATCTGATTTTTGGTACACAGGGAGAAGTATAGGATCCAAGTGTGTTGACAAAATGTCACGTGACCAGGATGACCTTTGACCTCGATTTCGCGAATAGGCTTGTAAATCAGTAACCACAAGTGCTACTGCCTTGATATTTGGTGGGATGGAAGACAATATGGTACCACATCACGTGGCTCATTAATTATGCGCATATCTAATTCCGGGCTAGCCAATAGAGCTAGGATCTGATTTTTGGTACACAGGGAGAAGTATAGGAGCCAAGTGTGTTGACAAAATGTCACGTGACCAGGACGACCTTTGACCTCAAAAACTTTGTTTGCCTCCTTATAGCAAAATCAGACCTCTTGCTGTATCTGGTACTCCAGTATTGCATACCTGCATGTTTAATAATGTGCTAAATGATGCCAAGGTCAAAGGTCAAGGGGCATCCCCAAATCTCGGTGTTCAATGTGGTCCCCAAAAAGGTCATTGTTCAAGACAGGCTAGCCTATTGGGACCCTTACATAGGCCAGAATAAGCCATTGGTATAGCTTAGCTGCAGAGGCATAGGGGAGGTCAAAGGTCATTGAAAAATCAGAAAAATAATACTTTAAAAATCTTCTTCTCAAAAACTGCCAGGTCAATTTTCTTGAAATTAATATATAGCATCTAGGTAGTATTGCCTATAAAGTTTGCGAAAAGATTTTGGATCGGTCAAATTTTATGGAAATGGGACAGTAAAAAACATTTTCATTTCAAATTGTAGCCAGGTCACATGACTAATTAAAAATTCAAGACTAACATGCACTACCTCTCATTGACCTTAAACATTGTACCAAGTTTCAAAAAATTTCATCGAGCAGTTTCTGAGATTAGGAAGGACAAAAAAACGGCAGAAGAAGAAGAAGAAGAAGAAGAAGGAAGTAGAACTTTAGCAATACCAATAGGGTCCTCGCCCATGAGGGCGCTCGGCCCCTAAGAAGAAGGAAGTAGAACTTGAGCAATACCAATAGGGTCCTCGCCCATGAGGGCGCTCGGCCCCTAAAAAGCCAATGAAAGGAATAGGGGAAAGCTGTAGGCATATGGGCCATGGTACACATAGACAGGGATATGCTGTTGAGATGCTTAGTTCAAAGGTAGAGCTACTAGGTCAAAGGTCATCCGTTACCACGAAGATAGTCCGGTTGAAAAAATAGTGCGTGTCTCTATGCTTGAATAGCAGCTGATCAGCACTCAGCTAGTGGCTTACAAAGATAGAGCATGGGTTGTAAGTTGATTTTAGAGCCAACATGAGATTCATTCCAAATCGGATCAGTGTTTCAGAATGTGAAGCAAGCGAGCTTTCATCTGATTGAGTTACGTACGAGGCCAGCCTACAGCTTATGAATAGGGAATATGCTCAGCCAGCATTACTGCACAGGGGCTGCTAATGCCAATGCTGGGCAAGCCAATAGAGCTAGGGGTCTGATTTTTGGTACATGGGGAGACGTGTGGAAGCAAAGATTGTTGGCAAAAAGTCACGTGACCAGGATGACCTTTGACCTGGATTTCACCAATGGGCTTGTAAATCAGTAACCACAAGTGCTACTGCCTTGATATTTGGTAGGATGGAAGACAATATGGTACCACATCATGTGGCTTATTAATTATGCGCATATCTAATTCCGGGCTAGCCAATAGAGCTAGGGATCTGATTTTTGGTACACAGGGAGAAGTATAGGATCCAAGTGTGTTGACAAAATGTCACGTGACCAGGATGACCTTTGACCTCGATTTCGCGAATAGGCTTGTAAATCAGTAACCACAAGTGCTACTGCCTTGATATTTGGTGGGATGGAAGACAATATGGTACCACATCACGTGGCTCATTAATTATGCGCATATCTAATTCCGGGCTAGCCAATAGAGCTAGGATCTGATTTTTGGTACACAGGGAGAAGTATAGGAGCCAAGTGTGTTGACAAAATGTCACGTGACCAGGACGACCTTTGACCTCAAAACTTTGTTTGCCTCCTTATAGCAAAAATCAGACCTCTTGCTGTATCTGGTACTCCAGTATTGCATACCTGCATGTTTAATAATGTGCTAAATGATGCCAAGGTCAAAGGTCAAGGGGCATCCCCAAAATCTCGGTGTTCAATGTGGTCCCCAAAAAGGTCATTGTTCAAGACAGGCTAGCCTATTGGGACCCTTACATAGGCCAGAATAAGCCATTGGTATAGCTTAGCTGCAGAGGCATAGGGGAGGTCAAAGGTCATTGAAAAATCAGAAAAATAATACTTTAAAAATCTTCTTCTCAAAAACTGCCAGGTCAATTTCTTGAAATTTAATATATAGCATCTAGGTAGTATTGCCTATAAAGTTTGCGAAAAGATTTTGGATCGGTCAAATTTTATGGAAATGGGACAGTAAAAAACATTTTCATTTCAAAATTGTAGCCAGGTCACATGACTAATTAAAAATTCAAGACTAACATGCACTACCTCTCATTGACCTTAAACATTGTACCAAGTTTCAAAAAATTTCATTGAGCAGTTTCTGAGATTAGGAAGGACAAAAAAACGGCAGAAGAAGAAGAAGAAGAAGAAGAAGGAAGTAGAACTTTAGCAATACCAATAGGGTCCTCGCCCATGAGGGCGCTCGGCCCCTAAGAAGAAGGAAGTAGAACTTGAGCAATACCAATAGGGTCCTCGCCCATGAGGGCGCTCGGCCCCTAAAAAGCCAATGAAAGGAATAGGGGAAAGCTGTAGGCATATGGGCCATGGTACACATAGACAGGGATATGCTGTTGAGATGCTTAGTTCAAAGGTAGAGCTACTAGGTCAAAGGTCATCCGTTACCCACGAAGATAGTCCGGTGAAAAAATAGTGCGTGTCTCTATGCTTGAATAGCAGCTGATCAGCACTCAGCTAGTGGCTTACAAAGATAGAGCATGGGTTGTAAGTTGATTTTAGAGCCAACATGAGATCTTCATTCCAAATCGGATCAGTGTTTCAGAATGTGAAGCAAGCGAGCTTTCATCTGATTGAGTTACGTACGAGGCCAGCCTACAGCTTATGAATAGGGAATATGCTCAGCCAGCATTACTGCACAGGGGCTGCTAATGCCAATGCTGGGCAAGCCAATAGAGCTAGGGGTCTGATTTTTGGTACATGGGGAGACGTGTGGAAGCAAAGATTGTTGGCAAAAAGTCACGTGACCAGGATGACCTTTGACCTGGATTTCACCAATGGGCTTGTAAATCAGTAACCACAAGTGCTACTGCCTTGATATTGGTAGGATGGAAGACAATATGGTACCACATCATGTGGCTTATTAATTATGCGCATATCTAATTCAGGGCTAGCCAATAGAGCTAGGGATCTGATTTTTGGTACACAGGGAGAAGTATAGGATCCAAGTGTGTTGACAAAATGTCACGTGACCAGGATGACCTTTGACCTCGATTTCGCGAATAGGCTTGTAAAATCAGTAACCACAAGTGCTACTGCCTTGATATTTGGTGGGATGGAAGACAATATGGTACCACATCACGTGGCTCATTAATTATGCGCATATCTAATTCCGGGCTAGCCAATAGAGCTAGGGATCTGATTTTTGGTACACAGGGAGAAGTATAGGAGCCAAGTGTGTTGACAAAATGTCACGTGACCAGGACGACCTTTGACCTCAAAACTTTGTTTGCCTCCTTATAGCAAAAATCAGACCTCTTGCTGTATCTGGTACTCCAGTATTGCATACCTGCATGTTTAATAATGTGCTAAATGATGCCAAGGTCAAAGGTCAAGGGGCATCCCCAAAATCTCGGTGTTCAATGTGGTCCCCAAAAAGGTCATTGTTCAAGACAGGCTAGCCTATTGGGACCCTTACATAGGCCAGAATAAGCCATTGGTATAGCTTAGCTGCAGAGGCATAGGGGAGGTCAAAGGTCATGAAAAATCAGAAAAATAATACTTTAAAAATCTTCTTCTCAAAAACTGCCAGGTCAATTTTCTTGAAATTTAATATATAGCATCTAGGTAGTATTGCCTATAAAGTTTGCGAAAGATTTTGGATCGGTCAAATTTTATGGAAATGGGACAGTAAAAAACATTTTCATTTCAAAATTGTAGCCAGGTCACATGACTAATTAAAAATTCAAGACTAACATGCACTACCTCTCATTGACCTTAAACATTGTACCAAGTTTCAAAAAATTTCATCGAGCAGTTTCTGAGATTAGGAAGGACAAAAAAACGGCAGAAGAAGAAGAAGAAGAAGAAGAAGGAAGTAGAACTTTAGCAATACAATAGGGTCCTCGCCCATGAGGGCGCTCGGCCCCTAAGAAGAAGGAAGTAGAACTTGAGCAATACCAATAGGGTCCTCGCCCATGAGGGCGCTCGGCCCCTAAAAAGCCAATGAAAGGAATAGGGGAAAGCTGTAGGCATATGGGCCATGGTACACATAGACAGGGATATGCTGTTGAGATGCTTAGTTCAAAGGTAGAGCTACTAGGTCAAAGGTCATCCGTTACCCACGAAGATAGTCCGGTTGAAAAAATAGTGCGTGTCTCTATGCTTGAATAGCAGCTGATCAGCACTCAGCTAGTGGCTTACAAAGATAGAGCATGGGTTGTAAGTTGATTTTAGAGCCAACATGAGATTCATTCCAAAATCGGATCAGTGTTTTCAGAATGTGAAGCAAGCGAGCTTTCATCTGATTGAGTTACGTACGAGGCCAGCCTACAGCTTATGAATAGGGAATATGCTCAGCCAGCATTACTGCACAGGGGCTGCTAATGCCAATGCTGGGCAAGCCAATAGAGCTAGGGTCTGATTTTTGGTACATGGGGAGACGTGTGGAAGCAAAGATTGTTGGCAAAAAGTCACGTGACCAGGATGACCTTTGACCTGGATTTCACCAATGGGCTTGTAAATCAGTAACCACAAGTGCTACTGCCTTGATATTTGGTAGGATGGAAGACAATATGGTACCACATCATGTGGCTTATTAATTATGCGCATATCTAATTCAGGGCTAGCCAATAGAGCTAGGGATCTGATTTTTGGTACACAGGGAGAAGTATAGGATCCAAGTGTGTTGACAAAATGTCACGTGACCAGGATGACCTTTGACCTCGATTTCGCGAATAGGCTTGTAAATCAGTAACCACAAGTGCTACTGCCTTGATATTTGGTGGGATGGAAGACAATATGGTACCACATCACGTGGCTCATTAATTATGCGCATATCTAATTCCGGGCTAGCCAATAGAGCTAGGGATCTGATTTTTGGTACACAGGGAGAAGTATAGGAGCCAAGTGTGTTGACAAAATGTCACGTGACCAGGACGACCTTTGACCTCAAAAACTTGTTTGCCTCCTTATAGCAAAAATCAGACCTCTTGCTGTATCTGGTACTCCAGTATTGCATACCTGCATGTTTAATAATGTGCTAAATGATGCCAAGGTCAAAGGTCAAGGGGCATCCCCAAAATCTCGGTGTTCAATGTGGTCCCCAAAAAGGTCATTGTTCAAGACAGGCTAGCCTATTGGGACCCTTACATAGGCCAGAATAAGCCATTGGTATAGCTTAGCTGCAGAGGCATAGGGGAGGTCAAAGGTCATTGAAAATCAGAAAAATAATACTTTAAAAATCTTCTTCTCAAAAACTGCCAGGTCAATTTTCTTGAAATTTAATATATAGCATCTAGGTAGTATTGCCTATAAAGTTTGCGAAAAGATTTTGGATCGGTCAAATTTTATGGAAATGGGACAGTAAAAAACATTTTCATTTCAAAATTGTAGCCAGGTCACATGACTAATTAAAAATTCAAGACTAACATGCACTACCTCTCATTGACCTTAAACATTGTACCAAGTTTCAAAAATTTCATCGAGCAGTTTCTGAGATTAGGAAGGACAAAAAACGGCAGAAGAAGAAGAAGAAGAAGAAGAAGGAAGTAGAACTTTAGCAATACCAATAGGGTCCTCGCCCATGAGGGCGCTCGGCCCCTAAGAAGAAGGAAGTAGAACTTGAGCAATACCAATAGGGTCCTCGCCCATGAGGGCGCTCGGCCCCTAAAAAGCCAATGAAAGGAATAGGGAAAGCTGTAGGCATATGGGCCATGGTACACATAGACAGGGATATGCTGTTGAGATGCTTAGTTCAAAGGTAGAGCTACTAGGTCAAGGTCATCCGTTACCCACGAAGATAGTCCGGTTGAAAAAATAGTGCGTGTCTCTATGCTTGAATAGCAGCTGATCAGCACTCAGCTAGTGGCTTACAAAGATAGAGCATGGGTTGTAAGTTGATTTTAGAGCCAACATGAGATTCATTCCAAAATCAGATCAGTGTTTCAGAATGTGAAGCAAGCGAGCTTTCATCTGATTGAGTTACGTACGAGGCCAGCCTATAGCTTATGAATAGGGAATATGCTCAGCCAGCATTACTGCACAGGGCTGCTAATGCCAATGCTGGGCAAGCCAATAGAGCTAGGGGTCTGATTTTTGGTACATGGGGAGACGTGTGGAAGCAAAGATTTTTGGCAAAAAGTCACGTGACCAGGATGACCTTTGACCTCGATTTCACGAATAGGCTTGTAAATCAGTAATCACAAGTGCTACTGCCTTGATATTTGGTGGGATGGAAGACAATATGGTACCACATCATGTGGCTCATTAAATATGCGCATATCTAATTCCGGGCTAGCCAATAGAGCTAGGGATCTGATTTTTGGTACACAGGGAGAAGTATAGGATCCAAGTGTGTTGACAAAATGTCACGTGACCAGGATGACCTTTGACCTCGATTTCGCGAATAGGCTTGTAAATCAGTAACCACAAGTGCTACTGCCTTGATATTTGGTGGGATGGAAGACAATATGGTACCACATCATGTGGCTCATTAATTATGCGCATATCTAATTCCGGGCTAGCCAATAGAGCTAGGGATCTGATTTTTGGTACACAGGGAGAAGTAAAGGAGCAAAGTGTGTTGACAAAAAGTCACGTGACCAGGATGACCTTTGACCTCAAAAACTTTGTTTGCCTCCTTATAGCAAAAGTCAGACCTCTTGCTGTATCTGGTACTCCAGTATTGCATACCTGCATGTTTAATAATGTGCTACATGATGCCAAGGTCAAAGGTCAAGGGGCATCCCCAAATTTTCGGTGTTCAATGTGGTCCCCAAAAAGGTCATTGTTCAAGACAGGCTAGCCTATTGGGACCCTTACATAGGCCAGAATAAGCCATTGGTATAGCTTAGCTGCAGAGGCATAGGGGAGGTCAAAGGTCATTGAAAAATCAGAAAAATAATACTTTAAAAATCTTCTTCTCAAAAAACTGCCAGGTCAATTTTCTTGAAATTTAATATATAGCATCTAGGTAGTATTGCCTATAAAGTTTGCGAAAAGATTTTGGATCGGTCAAATTTTATGGAAATGGGACAGTAAAAAAACATTTTCATTTCAAAATGTAGCCAGGTCACATGACTAATTAAAATTCAAGACTAACATGCACTACCTCTCATTGACCTTAAACATTGTACCAAGTTTCAAAAAATTTCATCGAGCAGTTTCTGAGATTAGGAAGGACAAAAAAACGGCAGAAGAAGAAGAAGAAGAAGAAGAAGGAAGTAGAACTTTAGCAATACCAATAGGGTCCTCGCCCATGAGGGCGCTCGGCCCCTAAGAAGAAGGAAGTAGAACTTGAGCAATACCAATAGGGTCCTCGCCCATGAGGGCGCTCGGCCCCTAAAAAGCCAATGAAAGGAATAGGGGAAAGCTGTAGGCATATGGGCCATGGTACACATAGACAGGGATATGCTGTTGAGATGCTTAGTTCAAAGGTAGAGCTACTAGGTCAAAGGTCATCCGTTACCCACGAAGATAGTCCGGTTGAAAAAATAGTGCGTGTCTCTATGCTTGAATAGCAGCTGATCAGCACTCAGCTAGTGGCTTACAAAGATAGAGCATGGGTTGTAAGTTGATTTTAGAGCCAACATGAGATTCATTCCAAAATCGGATCAGTGTTTCAGAATGTGAAGCAAGCGAGCTTTCATCTGATTGAGTTACGTACGAGGCCAGCCTACAGCTTATGAATAGGGAATATGCTCAGCCAGCATTACTGCACAGGGGCTGCTAATGCCAATGCTGGGCAAGCCAATAGAGCTAGGGGTCTGATTTTGGTACATGGGGAGACGTGTGGAAGCAAAGATTGTTGGCAAAAAGTCACGTGACCAGGATGACCTTTGACCTGGATTTCACCAATGGGCTTGTAAATCAGTAACCCACAAGTGCTACTGCCTTGATATTTGGTAGGATGGAAGACAATATGGTACCACATCATGTGGCTTATTAATTATGCGCATATCTAATTCAGGGCTAGCCAATAGAGCTAGGGATCTGATTTTGGTACACAGGGAGAAGTATAGGATCCAAGTGTGTTGACAAAATGTCACGTGACCAGGATGACCTTTGACCTCGATTTCGCGAATAGGCTTGTAAATCAGTAACCACAAGTGCTACTGCCTTGATATTTGGTGGGATGGAAGACAATATGGTACCACATCACGTGGCTCATTAATTATGCGCATATCTAATTCCGGGCTAGCCAATAGAGCTAGGGATCTGATTTTTGGTACACAGGGAGAAGTATAGGAGCCAAGTGTGTTGACAAAATGTCACGTGACCAGGACGACCTTTGACCTCAAAAACTTTGTTTGCCTCCTTATAGCAAAAATCAGACCTCTTGCTGTATCTGGTACTCCAGTATTGCATACCTGCATGTTTAATAATGTGCTAAATGATGCCAAGGTCAAAGGTCAAGGGGCATCCCCAAAATCTCGGTGTTCAATGTGGTCCCCAAAAGGTCATTGTTCAAGACAGGCTAGCCTATTGGGACCCTTACATAGGCCAGAATAAGCCATTGGTATAGCTTAGCTGCAGAGGCATAGGGGAGGTCAAAGGTCATTGAAAAATCAGAAAAATAATACTTTAAAAATCTTCTTCTCAAAAACTGCCAGGTCAATTTTCTTGAAATTTAATATATAGCATCTAGGTAGTATTGCCTATAAAGTTTGCGAAAAGATTTTGGATCGGTCAAATTTTATGGAAATGGGACAGTAAAAAACATTTTCATTTCAAAATTGTAGCCAGGTCACATGACTAATTGACATGACTAATTAAAAATTCAAGACTAACATGCACTACCTCTCATTGACCTTAAACATTGTACCAAGTTTCAAAAAATTTCATCGAGCAGTTTCTGAGATTAGGAAGGACAAAAAAAACGGCAGAAGAAGAAGAAGAAGAAGAAGAAGGAAGTAGAACTTTAGCAATACCAATAGGGTCCTCGCCCATGAGGGCGCTCGGCCCTAAGAAGAAGGAAGTAGAACTTGAGCAATACCAATAGGGTCCTCGCCCATGAGGGCGCTCGGCCCCTAAAAAGCCAATGAAAGGAATAGGGAAAGCTGTAGGCATATGGCCATGGTACACATAGACAGGGATATGCTGTTGAGATGCTTAGTTCAAAGGTAGAGCTACTAGGTCAAAGGTCATCCGTTACCCACGAAGATAGTCCGGTTGAAAAAATAGTGCGTGTCTCTATGCTTGAATAGCAGCTGATCAGCACTCAGCTAGTGGCTTACAAAGATAGAGCATGGGTTGTAAGTTGATTTTAGAGCCAACATGAGATTCATTCCAAAATCGGATCAGTGTTTCAGAATGTGAAGCAAGCGAGCTTTCATCTGATTGAGTTACGTACGAGGCCAGCCTACAGCTTATGAATAGGGAATATGCTCAGCCAGCATTACTGCACAGGGGCTGCTAATGCCAATGCTGGGCAAGCCAATAGAGCTAGGGGTCTGATTTTTGGTACATGGGAGACGTGTGGAAGCAAAGATTGTTGGCAAAAAGTCACGTGACCAGGATGACCTTTGACCTGGATTTCACCAATGGGCTTGTAAATCAGTAACCACAAGTGCTACTGCCTTGATATTTGGTAGGATGGAAGACAATATGGTACCACATCATGTGGCTTATTAATTATGCGCATATCTAATTCAGGGCTAGCCAATAGAGCTAGGGATCTGATTTTTGGTACACAGGGAGAAGTATAGGATCCAAGTGTGTTGACAAAATGTCACGTGACCAGGATGACCTTTGACCTCGATTTCGCGAATAGGCTTGTAAATCAGTAACCACAAGTGCTACTGCCTTGATATTTGGTGGGATGGAAGACAATATGGTACCACATCACGTGGCTCATTAATTATGCGCATATCTAATTCCGGGCTAGCCAATAGAGCTAGGGATCTGATTTTTGGTACACAGGGAGAAGTATAGGAGCCAAGTGTGTTGACAAAATGTCACGTGAGCAGGATGACCTTTGACCTCAAAAACTTTGTTTGCCTCCTTATAGCAAAAATCAGACCTCTTGCTGTATCTGGTACTCCAGTATTGCATACCTGCATGTTTAATAATGTGCTAAATGATGCCAAGGTCAAAGGTCAAGGGCATCCCCAAAATCTCGGTGTTCAATGTGGTCCCCAAAAAGGTCATTGTTCAAGACAGGCTAGCCTATTGGGACCCTTACATAGGCCAGAATAAGCCATTGGTATAGCTTAGCTGCAGAGGCATAGGGGAGGTCAAAGGTCATTGAAAAATCAGAAAAATAATACTTTAAAAATCTTCTTCTCAAAAACTGCCAGGTCAATTTTCTTGAAATTTAATATATAGCATCTAGGTAGTATTGCCTATAAAGTTTGCGAAAAGATTTTGGATCGGTCAAATTTTATGGAAATGGGACAGTAAAAACATTTTCATTTCAAAATTGTAGCCAGGTCACATGACTAATTAAAAATTCAAGACTAACATGCACTACCTCTCATTGACCTTAAACATTGTACCAAGTTTCAAAAAATTTCATCGAGCAGTTTCTGAGATTAGGAAGGACAAAAAAACGGCAGAAGAAGAAGAAGAAGAAGAAGAAGGAAGTAGAACTTTAGCAATACCAATAGGGTCCTCGCCCATGAGGGCGCTCGGCCCCTAAAGAAGAAGGAAGTAGAACTTGAGCAATACCAATAGGGTCCTCGCCCATGAGGGCGCTCGGCCCCTAAAAAGCCAATGAAAGGAATAGGGAAAGCTGTAGGCATATGGGCCATGGTACACATACACAGGAATATGCTGTTGAGATGCTTAGTTCAAAGGTAGAGCTACTAGGTCAAAGGTCATCGTTACCCACGAAGATAGTCCGGTTGAAAAAATAGTGTGTGTCTCTATGCTTGAATAGGAGCTGATCAGCACTCAGTTTGTGGCTTACAAAGATAAAGCATGGGTCGTAAGCTGATTTTAGAGCCAACATGAGATTCATTCCAAAATCGGATCAGTGTTTCAGAATGTGAAGCAAGCGAGCTTTCATCTGATTGAGTTACGTACGAGGCCAGCCTACAGCTTATGAATAGGGAATATGCTCAGCCAGCATTACTGCACAGGGGCTGCTAATGCCAATGCTGGGCAAGCCAATAGAGCTAGGGGTCTGATTTTTGGTACATGGGGAGACGTGTGGAAGCAAAGATTTTTGGCAAAAAGTCACGTGACCAGGATGACCTTTGACCTCGATTTCACGAATAGGCTTGTAAATCAGTAACCACAAGTGCTACTGCCTTGATATTTGGTGGGATGGAAGACAATATGGTACCACATCATGTGGCTCATTAAATATGCGCATATCTAATTCAGGCTAGCCAATAGAGCTAGGGATCTGATTTTTGGTACACAGGGAGAAGTATAGGATCAAGTGTGTTGACAAAATGTCACGTGACCAGGATGACCTTTGACCTCGATTTCGCGAATAGGCTTGTAAATCAGTAACCACAAGTGCTACTGCCTTGATATTTGGTAGGAGAAAGACAATATGGTACCACATCACGTGGCTCATTAATTATGCGCATATCTAATTCCGGGCTAGCCAATAGAGCTAGGGATCTGATTTTTGGTACACAGGGAGAAGTATAGGAGCCAAGTGTGTTGACAAAATGTCACGTGACCAGGACGACCTTTGACCTCAAAACTTTGTTTGCCTCCTTATAGCAAAAATCAGACCTCTTGCTGTATCTGGTACTCCAGTATTGCATACCTGCATGTTTAATAATGTGCTAATGATGCCAAGGTCAAAGGTCAAGGGGCATCCCCAAAATCTCGGTGTTCAATGTGGTCCCCAAAAAGGTCATTGTTCAAGACAGGCTAGCCTATTGGGACCCTTACATAGGCCAGAATAAGCCATTGGTATAGCTTAGCTGCAGAGGCATAGGGGAGGTCAAAGGTCATTGAAAAATCAGAAAAATAATAGTTTAAAAATCTTCTTCTCAAAAACTGCCAGGTCAATTTTCTTGAAATTTAATATATAGCATCTAGGTAGTATTGCCTATAAAGTTTGCGAAAAGATTTTGGATCGGTCAAATTTTATGGAAATGGGACAGTAAAAAACATTTTCATTTCAAAATTGTAGCCAGGTCACATGACTAATTAAAAATTCAAGACTAACATGCACTACCTCTCATTGACCTTAAACATTGTACCAAGTTTCAAAAAATTTCATTGAGCAGTTTCTGAGATTAGGAAGGACAAAAAAACGGCAGAAGAAGAAGAAGAAGAAGAAGAAGAAGTAGAACTTTAGCAATACCAATAGGGTCCTCGCCCATGAGGGCGCTCGGCCCCTAAGAAGAAGGAAGTAGAACTTGAGCAATACCAATAGGGTCCTCGCCCATGAGGGCGCTCGGCCCCTAAAAAGCCAATGAAAGGAATAGGGGAAAGCTGTAGGCATATGGGCCATGGTACACATAGACAGGGATATGCTGTTGAGATGCTTAGTTCAAAGGTAGAGCTACTAGGTCAAAGGTCATCCGTTACCCACGAAGATAGTCCGGTTGAAAAAATAGTGCGTGTCTCTATGCTTGAATAGCAGCTGATCAGCACTCAGCTAGTGGCTTACAAAGATAGAGCATGGGTTGTAAGTTGATTTTAGAGCCAACATGAGATTCATTCCAAAATCGGATCAGTGTTTCAGAATGTGAAGCAAGCGAGCTTTCATCTGATTGAGTTACGTACGGGCCAGCCTACAGCTTATGAATAGGGAATATGCTCAGCCAGCATTACTGCACAGGGGCTGCTAATGCCAATGCTGGGCAAGCCAATAGAGCTAGGGGTCTGATTTTTGGTACATGGGGAGACGTGTGGAAGCAAAGATTTTTGGCAAAAAGTCACGTGACCAGGATGACCTTTGACCTGGATTTCACCAATGGGCTTGTAAATCAGTAACCACAAGTGCTACTGTCTTGATATTTGGTAGGATGGAAGACAATATGGTACCACATCATGTGGCTTATTAATTATGCGCATATCTAATTCCGGGCTAGCCAATAGAGCTAGGGATCTGATTTTTGGTACACAGGGAGAAGTATAGGATCCAAGTGTGTTGACAAAATGTCACGTGACCAGGATGACCTTTGACCTCGATTTCGCGAATAGGCTTGTAAATCAGTAACCACAAGTGCTACTGCCTTGATATTTGGTGGGATGGAAGACAATATGGTACCACATCACGTGGCTCATTAATTATGCGCATATCTAATTCCGGGCTAGCCAATAGAGCTAGGGATCTGATTTTTGGTACACAGGGAGAAGTATAGGAGCCAAGTGTGTTGACAAAATGTCACGTGACCAGGATGACCTTTGACCTCAAAAACTTTGTTTGCCTCCTTATAGCAAAAATCAGACCTCTTGCTGTATCTGGTACTCCAGTATTGCATACCTGCATGTTTAATAATGTGCTAAATGATGCCAAGGTCAAAGGTCAAGGGGCATCCCCAAAATCTCGGTGTTCAATGTGGTCCCCAAAAAGGTCATTGTTCAAGACAGGCTAGCCTATTGGGACCCTTACATAGGCCAGAATAAGCCATTGGTATAGCTTAGCTGCAGAGGTATAGGGGAGGTCAAAGGTCATTGAAAAATCAGAAAAATAATAGTTTAAAAATCTTCTTCTCAAAAACTGCCAGGTCAATTTTCTTGAAATTTAATATATAGCATCTAGGTAGTATTGCCTATAAAGTTTGCGAAAAGATTTTGGATCGGTCAAATTTTATGGAAATGGGACAGTAAAAAACATTTTCATTTCAAAATTGTAGCCAGGTCACATGACTAATTAAAAATTCAAGACTAACATGCACTACCTCTCATTGACCTTAAACATTGTACCAAGTTTCAAAAATTTCATCGAGCAGTTTCTGAGATTAGGAAGGACAAAAAAACGGCAGAAGAAGAAGAAGAAGAAGAAGAAGGAAGTAGAACTTGAGCAATACCAATAGGGTCCTCGCCCATGAGGGCGCTCGGCCCCTAAAGAAGAAGGAAGTAGAACTTGAGCAATACCAATAGGGTCCTCGCCCATGAGGGCGCTCGGCCCCTAAAAAGCCAATGAAAGGAATAGGGGAAAGCTGTAGGCATATGGGCCATGGTACACATACACAGGAATATGCTGTTGAGATGCTTAGTCAAAGGTAGACTACTAGGTCAAAGGTCATTCGTTACCCACGAAGATAGTCCGGTTGAAAAAAAAGTGCGTGTCTCTATGCTTGAATAGGAGCTGATCAGCACTCAGTTTGTGGCTTACAAAGATAGAGCATGGGTGTAAGCTGATTTTAGAGCCAACATGAGATTCATTCCAAAATCAGATCAGTGTTTCAGAATGTGAAGCAAGCGAGCTTTCATCTGATTGAGTTACGTACGAGGCCAGCCTACAGCTTATGAATAGGGAATATGCTCAGCCAGCATTACTGCACAGGGGCTGCTAATGCCAATGCTGTGCAAGCCAATAGAGCTAGGGGTCTGATTTTTGGTACATGGGGAGACGTGTGGAAGCAAAGATTGTTGGCAAAAAGTCACGTGACCAGGATGACCTTTGACCTCGATTTCACGAATAGGCTTGTAAATCAGTAACCACAAGTGCTACTGCCTTGATATTTGGTAGGATGGAAGACAATATGGTACCACATCATGTAGCTCATTAATTATGCGCATATCTATTCTGGGCTAGCCAATAGAGCTAGGGATCTGATTTTTGGTACACAGGGAGAAGTATAGGAGCAAAGTGTGTTGACAAAATGTCACGTGACCAGGATGACCTTTGACCTCGATTTCAGGAATAGGCCTGTAAATCAGTAACCACAAGTGCTACTGCCTTGATATTTGGTAGGATAGAAAGACAATATGGTACCACATCACGTGGCTCATTAATTATGCGCATATCTAATTCCGGGCTAGCCAATAGAGCTAGGGATCTGATTTTTGGTACACAGGGAGAAGTATAGGAGCAAAGTGTGTTGACAAAATGTCACGTGACCAGGATGACCTTTGACCTCAAAAACTTTGTTGCCTCCTTATAGCAAAAATCAGACCTCTTGCTGTATCTGGTACTCCAGAATTGCATACGTGCATGTTTAATAATGTGCTACATGATGCCAAGGTCAAAGGTCAAGGGGCATCCCCAAATTTTCGGTGTTCAATGTGGTCCCCAAAAAGGTCATTGTTCAATACACGCTAGCCTATTGGGACCCTTACATAGGCCAGAATAAGCCATTGGTATAGCTTAGCTGCAGAGGTATAGGGGAGGTCAAAGGTCATTGAAAAATCAGAAAAATAATACTTTAAAAATCTTCTTCTCAAAAACTGCCAGGTCAATTTTCTTGAAATTTAATATATAGCATCTAGGTAGTATTGCCTATAAAGTTTGCGAAAAGATTTTGGATCGGTCAAATTTATGGAAATGGGACAGTAAAAAACATTTTCATTTCAAAATTGTAGCCAGGTCACATGACTAATTAAAAATTCAAGACTAACATGCACTACCTCTCATTGACCTTAAACATTGTACCAAGTTTCAAAAAAATTTGATTGAGCATTTCAATAGGGTGGTCCCCAGGAGGGCGGTCGGCGCCTAAAAGAGAAGAGGAAGTAGAACTTAGCAACCATAGGGTCCTCGCCCATGAGGGCGCTCGGCCCCTAAAAAGCCAATGAAAGGAATAGGGAAAGCTGTAGGCATATGGGCCATGGTACACATAGACAGGGATATGCTGTTGAGATGCTTAGGTCAAAGGTAGAGCTACTAGGTCAAAGGTCATCCGTTACCCACGAAGATAGTCCGGTTCAAAAAATAGTGCGTGTCTCTATGCTTGAATAGCAGCTGATCAGCACTCAGCTAGTGGCTTACAAAGATAGAGCATGGGTTGTAAGTTGATTTTAGAGCCAACATGAGATTCATTCCAAAATCGGATCAGTGTTTCAGAATGTGAAGCAAGCGAGCTTTCATCTGATTGAGTTACGTACGAGGCCAGCCTACAGCTTATGAATAGGGAATATGCTCAGCCAGCATTACTGCACAGGGGCTGCTAATGCCAATGCTGGGCAAGCCAATAGAGCTAGGGGTCTGATTTTTGGTACATGGGGAGACGTGTGGAAGCAAAGATTTTTGGCAAAAAGTCACGTGACCAGGATGACCTTTGACCTGGATTTCACCAATGGGCTTGTAAATCAGTAACCACAAGTGCTACTGCCTTGATATTGGTAGGATGGAAGACAATATGGTACCACATCATGTGGCTTATTAATTATGCGCATATCTAATTCAGGGCTAGCCAATAGAGCTAGGGATCTGATTTTTGGTACACAGGGAGAAGTATAGGATCCAAGTGTGTTGACAAAATGTCACGTGACCAGGATGACCTTTGACCTCGATTTCGCGAATAGGCTTGTAAATCAGTAACCACAAGTGCTACTGCCTTGATATTTGGTGGGATGGAAGACAATATGGTACCACATCACGTGGCTCATTAATTATGCGCATATCTAATTCCGGGCTAGCCAATAGAGCTAGGGATCTGATTTTTGGTACACAGGGAGAAGTATAGGAGCCAAGTGTGTTGACAAAATGTCACGTGAGCAGGATGACCTTTGACCTCAAAAACTTTGTTTGCCTCCTTATAGCAAAAATCAGACCTCTTGCTGTATCTGGTACTCCAGTATTGCATACCTGCATGTTTAATAATGTGCTAAATGATGCCAAGGTCAAAGGTCAAGGGCATCCCCAAAATCTCGGTGTTCAATGTGGTCCCCAAAAAGGTCATTGTTCAAGACAGGCTAGCCTATTGGGACCCTTACATAGGCCAGAATAAGCCATTGGTATAGCTTAGCTGCAGAGGTATAGGGGAGGTCAAAGGTCATTGAAAAATCAGAAAAATAATACTTTAAAAATCTTCTTCTCAAAAACTGCCAGGTCAATTTCCTTGAAATTAATATATAGCATCTAGGTAGTATTGCCTATAAAGTTTGCGAAAAGATTTTGGATCGGTCAAATTTTATGGAAATGGGACAGTAAAAAACATTTTCATTTCAAAATTGTAGCCAGGTCACATGACTAATTAAAAATTCAAGACTAACATGCACTACCTCTCATTGACCTTAAACATTGTACCAAGTTTCAAAAAATTTCATTGAGCAGTTTCTGAGATTAGGAAGGACAAAAAAACGGCAGAAGAAGAAGAAGAAGAAGAAGAAGGAAGTAGAACTTGAGCAATACCAATAGGGTCCTCGCCCATGAGGGCGCTCGGCCCCTAAAGAAGAAGGAAGTAGAACTTTAGCAATACCAATAGGGTCCTCGCCCATGAGGGCGCTCGGCCCCTAAAAAGCCAATGAAAGAATAGGGAAAGCTGTAGGCATATGGGCCATGGTACACATACACAGGAATATGCTGTTGAGATGCTTAGGTCAAAGGTAGACTACTAGGTCAAAGGTCATTCGTTACCCACGAAGATAGTCCGGTTGAAAAAAAATTGCGTGTCTCTATGCTTGAATAGCAGCTGATCAGCACTCAGCTAGTGGCTTACAAAGATAGAGCATGGGTTGTAAGTTGATTTTAGAGCCAACATGAGATTCATTCCAAAATCGGATCAGTGTTTCAGAATGTGAAGCAAGCGAGCTTTCATCTGATTGAGTTACGTACGAGGCCAGCCTACAGCTTATGAATAGGGAATATGCTCAGCCAGCATTACTGCACAGGGGCTGCTAATGCCAATGCTGGGCAAGCCAATAGAGCTAGGGGTTCTGATTTTTGGTACATGGGGAGACGTGTGGAAGCAAAGATTTTTGGCAAAAGTCACGTGACCAGGATGACCTTTGACCTGGATTTCACCAATGGGCTTGTAAATCAGTAACCACAAGTGCTACTGCCTTGATATTTGGTAGGATGGAAGACAATATGGTACCACATCATGTGGCTTATTAATTATGCGCATATCTAATTCGGGGCTAGCCAATAGAGCTAGGGATCTGATTTTTGGTACACAGGGAGAAGTATAGGATCCAAGTGTGTTGACAAAATGTCACGTGACCAGGATGACCTTTGACCTCGATTTCGCGAATAGGCTTGTAAATCAGTAACCACAAGTGCTACTGCCTTGATATTTGGTGGGATGGAAGACAATATGGTACCACATCACGTGGCTCATTAATTATGCGCATATCTAATTCCGGGCTAGCCAATAGAGCTAGGGATCCGATTTTTGGTACACAGGGAGAAGTATAGGAGCCAAGTGTGTTGACAAAATGTCACGTGAGCAGGATGACCTTTGACCTCAAAAACTTGTTTGCCTCCTTATAGCAAAAATCAGACCTCTTGCTGTATCTGGTACTCCAGTATTGCATACCTGCATGTTTAATAATGTGCTAAATGATGCCAAGGTCAAAGGTCAAGGGGCATCCCCAAAATCTCGGTGTTCAATGTGGTCCCCAAAAAGGTCATTGTTCAAGACAGGCTAGCCTATTGGGACCCTTACATAGGCCAGAATAAGCCATTGGTATAGCTTAGCTGCAGAGGTATAGGGGAGGTCAAAGGTCATTGAAAAATCAGAAAATAATACTTTAAAAATCTTCTTCTCAAAAACTGCCAGGTCAATTTCCTTGAAATTTAATATATAGCATCTAGGTAGTATTGCCTATAAAGTTTGCGAAAAGATTTTGGATCGGTCAAATTTTATGGAAATGGGACAGTAAAAAAACATTTTCATTTCAAAATTGTAGCCAGGTCACATGACTAATTAAAAATTCAAGACTAACATGCACTACCTCTCATTGACCTTAAACATTGTACCAAGTTTCAAAAAATTTCATTGAGCAGTTTCTGAGATTAGGAAGGACAAAAAAACGGCAGAAGAAGAAGAAGAAGAAGAAGAAGGAAGTAGAACTTGAGCAATACCAATAGGGTCCTCGCCCATGAGGGCGCTCGGCCCCTAAGAAGGAAGTAGAACTTGAGCAATACCAATAGGGTCCTCGCCCATGAGGGCGCTCGGCCCCTAAAAAGCCAATGAAAGGAATAGGGGAAGCTGTAGGCATATGGGCCATGGTACACATACACAGGAATATGCTGTTGAGATGCTTAGGTCAAAGGTAGACTACTAGGTCAAAGGTCATTCGTTACCCACGAAGATAGTCCGGTTGAAAAAATAGTGCGTGTCTCTATGCTTGAATAGCAGCTGATCAGCACTCAGCTAGTGGCTTACAAAGATAGAGCATGGGTTGTAAGTTGATTTTAGAGCCAACATGAGATTCATTCCAAAATCGGATCAGTGTTTCAGAATGTGAAGCAAGCGAGCTTTCATCTGATTGAGTTACGTACGAGGCCAGCCTACAGCTTATGAATAGGGAATATGCTCAGCCAGCATTACTGCACAGGGGCTGCTAATGCCAATGCTGGGCAAGCCAATAGAGCTAGGGGTCTGATTTTTGGTACATGGGGAGACGTGTGGAAGCAAAGATTTTTGGCAAAAAGTCACGTGACCAGGATGACCTTTGACCTGGATTTCACCAATGGGCTTGTAAATCAGTAACCACAAGTGCTACTGCCTTGATATTTGGTAGGATGGAAGACAATATGGTACCACATCATGTGGCTTATTAATTATGCGCATATCTAATTCCGGGCTAGCCAATAGAGCTAGGGATCTGATTTTTGGTACACAGGGAGAAGTATAGGATCCAAGTGTGTTGACAAAATGTCACGTGACCAGGATGACCTTTGACCTCGATTTCGCGAATAGGCTTGTAAATCAGTAACCACAAGTGCTACTGCCTTGATATTTGGTGGGATGGAAGACAATATGGTACCACATCACGTGGCTCATTAATTATGCGCATATCTAATTCCGGGCTAGCCAATAGAGCTAGGGATCTGATTTTTGGTACACAGGGAGAAGTATAGGAGCGAAGTGTGCTGACAAAATGTCACGTGACCAGGACGACCTTTGACCTCAAAAACTTTGTTGCCTCCTTATAGCAAAAATCAGACCTCTTGCTGTATCTGGTACTCCAGAATTGCATACTGCATGTTTAATAATGTGCTAAATGATGCCAAGGTCAAAGGTCAAGGGGCATCCCCAAAATCTCGGTGTTCAATGTGGTCCCCAAAAAGGTCATTGTTCAATACAGGCTAGCCTATTGGGACCCTTACATAGGCCAGAATAAGCCATTGGTATAGCTTAGCTGCAGAGGTATAGGGGAGGTCAA
This sequence comes from Ptychodera flava, assembly GCF_041260155.1. Classification (NCBI taxonomy): domain Eukaryota; kingdom Metazoa; phylum Hemichordata; class Enteropneusta; family Ptychoderidae; genus Ptychodera; species Ptychodera flava. The sequence goes on from NW_027248280.1 coordinate 3,362,461, forward strand.
AGGTCATTGAAAAATCAGAAAAATAATACTTTAAAAATCTTCTTCTCAAAAACTGCCAGGTCAATTTCCTTGAAATTTAATATATAGCATCTAGGTAGTATTGCCTATAAAGTTTGCGAAAAGATTTTGGATCGGTCAAATTTTATGGAAATGGGACAGTAAAAAACATTTTCATTTCAAAATTGTAGCCAGGTCACATGACTAATTAAAAATTCAAGACTAACATGCACTACCTCTCATTGACCTTAACATTGTACCAAGTTTCAAAAAATTTCATCGAGCAGTTTCTGAGATTAGGAAGGACAAAAAAACGGCAGAAGAAGAAGAAGAAGAAGAAGAAGGAAGTAGAACTTAGCAATACCAATAGGGTCCTCGCCCATGAGGGCGCTCGGCCCCTAAGAAGAAGGAAGTAGAACTTGAGCAATACCAATAGGGTCCTCGCCCATGAGGGCGCTCGGCCCCTAAAAGCCAATGAAAGCAATAGGGGAAAGCTGTAGGCATATGGGCCATGGTACACATAGACAGGGATATGCTGTTGAGATGCTTAGGTCAAAGGTAGAGCTACTAGGTCAAAGGTCATCCGTTACCCACGAAGATAGTCCGGTTCAAAAAATAGTGCGTGTCTCTATGCTTGAATAGCAGCTGATCAGCACTCAGCTAGTGGCTTACAAAGATAGAGCATGGGTTGTAAGTTGATTTTAGAGCCAACATGAGATTCATTCCAAAATCGGATCAGTGTTTCAGAATGTGAAGCAAGCGAGCTTTCATCTGATTGAGTTACGTACGAGGCCAGCCTACAGCTTATGAATAGGGAATATGCTCAGCCAGCATTACTGCACAGGGGCTGCTAATGCCAATGCTGGGCAAGCCAATAGAGCTAGGGGTCTGATTTTTGGTACATGGGGAGACGTGTGGAAGCAAAGATTTTTGGCAAAAAGTCACGTGACCAGGATGACCTTTGACCTGGATTTCACCAATGGGCTTGTAAATCAGTAACCACAAGTGCTACTGTCTTGATATTTGGTAGGATGGAAGACAATATGGTACCACATCATGTGGCTTATTAATTATGCGCATATCTAATTCCGGGCTAGCCAATAGAGCTAGGGATCTGATTTTTGGTACACAGGGAGAAGTATAGGATCCAAGTGTGTTGACAAAATGTCACGTGACCAGGATGACCTTTGACCTCGATTTCGCGAATAGGCTTGTAATCAGTAACCACAAGTGCTACTGCCTTGATATTTGGTGGGATGGAAGACAATATGGTACCACATCACGTGGCTCATTAATTATGCGCATATCTAATTCCGGGCTAGCCAATAGAGCTAGGGATCCGATTTTTGGTACACAGGGAGAAGTATAGGAGCCAAGTGTGTTGACAAAATGTCACGTGAGCAGGATGACCTTTGACCTCAAAAACTTTGTTTGCCTCCTTATAGCAAAAATCAGACCTCTTGCTGTATCTGGTACTCCAGTATTGCATACCTGCATGTTTAATAATGTGCTAAATGATGCCAAGGTCAAAGGTCAAGGGGCATCCCCAAAATCTCGGTGTTCAATGTGGTCCCCAAAAAGGTCATTGTTCAAGACAGGCTAGCCTATTGGGACCCTTACATAGGCCAGAATAAGCCATTGGTATAGCTTAGCTGCAGAGGTATAGGGGAGGTCAAAGGTCATTGAAAAATCAGAAAAATAATAGTTTAAAAATCTTCTTCTCAAAAACTGCCAGGTCAATTTTCTTGAAATTTAATATATAGCATCTAGGTAGTATTGCCTATAAAGTTTGCGAAAAGATTTTGGATCGGTCAAATTTTATGGAAATGGGACAGTAAAAAACATTTTCATTTCAAAATTGTAGCCAGGTCACATGACTAATTAAAAATTCAAGACTAACATGCACTACCTCTCATTGACCTTAAACATTGTACCAAGTTTCAAAAAATTTCATTGAGCAGTTTCTGAGATTAGGAAGGACAAAAAAACGGCAGAAGAAGAAGAAGAAGAAGAAGAAGGAAGTAGAACTTGAGCAATACCAATAGGGTCCTCGCCCATGAGGGCGCTCGGCCCCTAAGAAGAAGGAAGTAGAACTTGAGCAATACCAATAGGGTCCTCGCCCATGAGGGCGCTCGGCCCCTAAAAAGCCAATGAAAGCAATAGGGGAAAGCTGTAGGCATATGGGCCATGGTACACATAGACAGGGATATGCTGTTGAGATGCTTAGGTCAAAGGTAGAGCTACTAGGTCAAAGGTCATCCGTTACCCACGAAGATAGTCCGGTTCAAAAAATAGTGCGTGTCTCTATGCTTGAATAGCAGCTGATCAGCACTCAGCTAGTGGCTTACAAAGATAGAGCATGGGTTGTAAGTTGATTTTAGAGCCAACATGAGATTCATTCCAAAATCGGATCAGTGTTTCAGAATGTGAAGCAAGCGAGCTTTCATCTGATTGAGTTACGTACGAGGCCAGCCTACAGCTTATGAATAGGGAATATGCTCAGCCAGCATTACTGCACAGGGGCTGCTAATGCCAATGCTGGGCAAGCCAATAGAGCTAGGGGTCTGATTTTTGTACATGGGGAGACGTGTGGAAGCAAAGATTTTTGGCAAAAAGTCACGTGACCAGGATGACCTTTGACCTGGATTTCACCAATGGGCTTGTAAATCAGTAACCACAAGTGCTACTGCCTTGATATTTGGTAGGATGGAAGACAATATGGTACCACATCATGTGGCTTATTAATTATGCGCATATCTAATTCCGGGCTAGCCAATAGAGCTAGGGATCTGATTTTTGGTACACAGGGAGAAGTATAGGATCCAAGTGTGTTGACAAAATGTCACGTGACCAGGATGACCTTTGACCTCGATTTCGCGAATAGGCTTGTAAATCAGTAACCACAAGTGCTACTGCCTTGATATTTGGTGGGATGGAAGACAATATGGTACCACATCACGTGGCTCATTAATTATGCGCATATCTATTCCGGGTAGCCAATAGAGCTAGGGATCTGATTTTTGGTACACAGGGAGAAGTATAGGAGCCAAGTGTGTTGACAAAATGTCACGTGAGCAGGATGACCTTTGACCTCAAAAACTTTGTTTGCCTCCTTATAGCAAAAATCAGACCTCTTGCTGTATCTGGTACTCCAGTATTGCATACCTGCATGTTTAATAATGTGCTAAATGATGCCAAGGTCAAAGGTCAAGGGGCATCCCCAAAATCTCGGTGTTCAATGTGGTCCCCAAAAAGGTCATTGTTCAAGACAGGCTAGCCTATTGGGACCCTTAAATAGGCCAGAATAAGCCATTGGTATAGCTTAGCTGCAGAGGTATAGGGGAGGTCAAAGGTCATTGAAAAATCAGAAAAATAATACTTTAAAAATCTTCTTCTCAAAAACTGCCAGGTCAATTTCCTTGAAATTTAATATATAGCATCTAGGTAGTATTGCCTATAAAGTTTGCGAAAAGATTTTGGATCGGTCAAATTTTATGGAAATGGGACAGTAAAAAACATTTTCATTTCAAATTGTAGCCAGGTCACATGACTAATTAAAATTCAAGACTAACATGCACTACCTCTCATTGACCTTAAACATTGTACCAAGTTTCAAAAAATTTCATCGAGCAGTTTCTGAGATTAGGAAGGACAAAAAAACGGCAGAAGAAGAAGAAGAAGAAGAAGAAGGAAGTAGAACTTGAGCAATACCAATAGGGTCCTCGCCCATGAGGGCGCTCGGCCCCTAAAGAAGAAGGAAGTAGAACTTGAGCAATACCAATAGGGTCCTCGCCCATGAGGCGCTCGGCCCCTAAAAAGCCAATGAAAGGAATAGGGAAGCTGTAGGCATATGGGCCATGGTACACATAGACAGGATATGCTGTTGAGATGCTTAGGTCAAAGGTAGAACTACTAGGTCAAAGGTCATCCGTTACCCACGAAGATAGTCCGGTTGAAAAATAGTGCGTGTCTCTATGCTTGAATAGCAGCTGATCAGCACTCAGCTAGTGGCTTACAAAGATAGAGCATGGGTTCGTAAGTTGATTTTAGAGCCAACATGAGATTCATTCCAAAATCGGATCAGTGTTTCAGAATGTGAAGCAAGCGAGCTTTCATCTGATTGAGTTACGTACGAGGCCAGCCTACAGCTTATGAATAGGGAATATGCTCAGCCAGCATTACTGCACAGGGGCTGCTAATGCCAATGCTGGGCAAGCCAATAGAGCTAGGGGTCTGATTTTTGGTACATGGGGAGACGTGTGGAAGCAAAGATTGTTGGCAAAAAGTCACGTGACCAGGATGACCTTTGACCTGGATTTCACCAATGGGCTTGTAAATCAGTAACCACAAGTGCTACTGCCTTGATATTTGGTAGGATGGAAGACAATATGGTACCACATCATGTGGCTCATTAATTATGCGCATATCTCATTCAGGGCTAGCCAATAGAGCTAGGATCTGATTTTTGGTACACAGGGAGAAGTATAGGAGCAAAGTGTGTTGACAAAATGTCACGTGACCAGGATGACCTTTGACCTCGATTTCGCGAATAGGCTTGTAAATCAGTAACCACAAGTGCTACTGCCTTGATATTTGGTGGGATGGAAGACAATATGGTACCACATCACGTGGCTCATTAATTATGCGCATATCTAATTCCGGGCTAGCCAATAGAGCTAGGGATCTGATTTTTGGTACACAGGGAGAAGTATAGGAGCCAAGTGTGTTGACAAAATGTCACGTGACCAGGATGACCTTTGACCTCAAAAACTTTGTTTGCCTCCTTATAGCAAAAATCAGACCTCTTGCTGTATCTGGTACTCCAGAATTGCATACGTGCATGTTTAATAATGTGCTAAATGATGCCAAGGTCAAAGGTCAAGGGCATCCCCAAAATTTCGGTGTTCAATGTGGTCCCCAAAAAGGTCATTGTTCAATACAGGCTAGCCTATTGGGACCCTTACATAGGCCAGAATAAGCCATTGGTATAGCTTAGCTGCAGAGGTATAGGGGAGGTCAAAGGTCATTGAAAATCAGAAAAATAATACTTTAAAAATCTTCTTCTCAAAAACTGCCAGGTCAATTTCCTTGAAATTTAATATAATATATAGCAGTAGTATTGCCTATAAAGTTTGCGAAAAGATTTTGGATCGGTCAAATTTTATGGAAATGGGACAGTAAAAAACATTTTCATTTCAAAATTGTAGCCAGGTCACATGACTAATTAAAAATTCAAGACTAACATGCACTACCTCTCATTGACCTTAAACATTGTACCAAGTTTCAAAAAATTTCATCGAGCAGTTTCTGAGATTAGGAAGGACAAAAAAACGGCAGAAGAAGAAGAAGAAGAAGAAGAAGGAAGTAGAACTTTAGCAATACCAATAGGGTCCTCGCCCATGAGGGCGCTCGGCCCTAAGAAGAAGGAAGTAGAACTTGAGCAATACCAATAGGGTCCTCGCCCATGAGGGCGCTCGGCCCCTAAAAAGCCAATGAAAGGAATAGGGAAAGCTGTAGGCATATGGGCCATGGTACACATAGACAGGGATATGCTGTTGAGATGCTTAGGTCAAAGGTAGAGCTACTAGGTCAAAGGTCATCCGTTACCCACGAAGATAGTCCGGTCAAAAATAGTGCGTGTCTCTATGCTTGAATAGCAGCTGATCAGCACTCAGCTAGTGGCTTACAAAGATAGAGCATGGGTTGTAAGTTGATTTTAGAGCCAACATGAGATTCATTCCAAAATCGGATCAGTGTTTCAGAATGTGAAGCAAGCGAGCTTTCATCTGATTGAGTTACGTACGAGGCCAGCCTACAGCTTATGAATAGGGAATATGCTCAGCCAGCATTACTGCACAGGGGCTGCTAATGCCAATGCTGGGCAAGCCAATAGAGCTAGGGGTCTGATTTTTGGTACATGGGGAGACGTGTGGAAGCAAAGATTTTTGGCAAAAAGTCACGTGACCAGGATGACCTTTGACCTGGATTTCACCAATGGGCTTGTAAATCAGTAACCACAAGTGCTACTGTCTTGATATTTGGTAGGATGGAAGACAATATGGTACCACATCATGTGGCTTATTAATTATGCGCATATCTAATTCCGGGCTAGCCAATAGAGCTAGGGATCTGATTTTTGGTACACAGGGAGAAGTATAGGATCCAAGTGTGTTGACAAAATGTCACGTGACCAGGATGACCTTTGACCTCGATTTCGCGAATAGGCTTGTAAATCAGTAACCACAAGTGCTACTGCCTTGATATTTGGTGGGATGGAAGACAATATGGTACCACATCATGTGGCTCATTAATTATGCGCATATCTAATTCCGGGCTAGCCAATAGAGCTAGGGATCTGATTTTTGGTACACAGGGAGAAGTATAGGAGCGAAGTGTGCTGACAAAATGTCACGTGACCAGGACGACCTTTGACCTCAAAAACTTTGTTGCCTCCTTATAGCAAAAATCAGACCTCTTGCTGTATCTGGTACTCCAGTATTGCATACCTGCATGTTTAATAATGTGCTAAATGATGCCAAGGTCAAAGGTCAAGGGGCATCCCCAAAATCTCGGTGTTCAATGTTTGTGGTCCCCAAAAAGGTCATTGTTCAAGACAGGCTAGCCTATTGGGACCCTTACATAGGCCAGAATAAGCCATTGGTATAGCTTAGCTCAGAGGTATAGGGGAGGTCAAAGGTCATTGAAAAATCAGAAAAATAATACTTTAAAAATCTTCTTCTCAAAAACTGCCAGGTCAATTTCCTTGAAATTTAATATATAGCATCTAGGTAGTATTGCCTATAAAGTTTGCGAAAAGATTTTGGATCGGTCAAATTTTATGGAAATGGGACAGTAAAAAACATTTTCATTTCAAAATTGTAGCCAGGTCACATGACTAATTAAAAATTCAAGACTAACATGCACTACCTCTCATTGACCTTAAACATTGTACCAAGTTTCAAAAAATTTCATTGAGCAGTTTCTGAGATTAGGAAGGACAAAAAAACGGCAGAAGAAGAAGAAGAAGAAGAAGAAGGAAGTAGAACTTGAGCAATACCAATAGGGTCCTCGCCCATGAGGGCGCTCGGCCCCTAAGAAGATAGAACTTGAGCAATACCAATAGGGTCCTCGCCCATGAGGGCGCTCGGCCCCTAAAAGCCAATGAAAGGAATAGGGAAAGCTGTAGGCATATGGGCCATGGTACACATACACAGGAATATGCTGTTGAGATGCTTAGGTCAAAGGTAGACTACTAGGTCAAAGGTCATTCGTTACCCACGAAGATAGTCCGGTTGAAAAAAAAGTGCGTGTCTCTATGCTTGAATAGGAGCTGATCAGCACTCAGTTTGTGGCTTACAAAGATAGAGCATGGGTTCGTAAGCTGATTTTAGAGCCAACATGAGATTCATTCCAAAATCGGATCAGTGTTTCAGAATGTGAAGCAAGCGAGCTTTCATCTGATTGAGTTACGTACGAGGCCAGCCTACAGCTTATGAATAGGGAATATGCTCAGCCAGCATTACTGCACAGGGGCTGCTAATGCCAATGCTGGGCAAGCCATAGAGCTAGGGGTCTGATTTTTGGTACATGGGGAGACGTGTGGAAGCAAAGATTGTTGGCAAAAAGTCACGTGACCAGGATGACCTTTGACCTGGATTTCACCAATAGGCTTGTAAATCAGTAACCACAAGTGCTACTGCCTTGATATTTGGTAGGATGGAAGACAATATGGTACCACATCATGTAGCTTATTAATTATGCGCATATCTACATTCTGGGCTAGCCAATAGAGCTAGGGATCTGATTTTTGGTACACAGGGAGAAGTATAGGAGCAAAGTGTGTTGACAAAATGTCACGTGACCAGGATGACCTTTGACCTCGATTTCGCGAATAGGCTTGTAAATCAGTAACCACAAGTGCTACTGCCTTGATATTTGGTAGGAGGAAAGACAATATGGTACCACATCACGTGGCTCATTAATTATGCGCATATCTAATTCCGGGCTAGCCAATAGAGCTAGGGATCTGATTTTTGGTACACAGGGAGAAGTATAGGAGCCAAGTGTGTTGACAAAATGTCACGTGACCAGGATGACCTTTGACCTCAAAAACTTTGTTTGCCTCCTTATAGCAAAAATCAGACCTCTTGCTGTATCTGGTACTCCAGATTGCATACCTGCATGTTTAATAATGTGCTAAATGATGCCAAGGTCAAAGGTCAAGGGCATCCCCAAAATCTCGGTGTTCAATGTGGTCCCCAAAAAGGTCATTGTTCAAGACAGGCTAGCCTATTGGGACCCTTACATAGGCCAGAATAAGCCATTGGTATAGCTTAGCTGCAGAGGCATAGGGGAGGTCAAAGGTCATTGAAAAATCAGAAAAATAATAGTTTAAAAATCTTCTTCTCAAAAACTGCCAGGTCAATTTTCTTGAAATTTAATATATAGCATCTAGGTAGTATTGCCTATAAAGTTTGCGAAAAGATTTTGGATCGGTCAAATTTTATGGAAATGGGACAGTAAAAAACATTTTCATTTCAAAATTGTAGCCAGGTCACATGACTAATTAAAAATTCAAGACTAACATGCACTACCTCTCATTGACCTTAAACATTGTACCAAGTTTCAAAAAATTTCATTGAGCAGTTTCTGAGATTAGGAAGGACAAAAAAACGGCAGAAGAAGAAGAAGAAGAAGAAGAAGGAAGTAGAACTTTAGCAATACCAATAGGGTCCTCGCCCATGAGGGCGCTCGGCCCCTAAGAAGGAAGTAGAACTTGAGCAATACCAATAGGGTCCTCGCCCATGAGGGCGCTCGGCCCCTAAAAAGCCAATGAAAGGAATAGGGGAAAGCTGTAGGCATATGGGCCATGGTACACATAGACAGGGATATGCTGTTGAGATGCTTAGTTCAAAGGTAGAGCTACTAGGTCAAAGGTCATCCGTTACCCACGAAGATAGTCCGGTTGAAAAAATAGTGCGTGTCTCTATGCTTGAATAGCAGCTGATCAGCACTCAGCTAGTGGCTTACAAAGATAGAGCATGGGTTGTAAGTTGATTTTAGAGCCAACATGAGATTCATTCCAAATCGGATCAGTGTTTCAGAATGTGAAGCAAGCGAGCTTTCATCTGATTGAGTTACGTACGAGGCCAGCCTACAGCTTATGAATAGGGAATATGCTCAGCCAGCATTACTGCACAGGGGCTGCTAATGCCAATGCTGGGCAAGCCAATAGAGCTAGGGGTCTGATTTTTGGTACATGGGGAGACGTGTGGAAGCAAAGATTGTTGGCAAAAAGTCACGTGACCAGGATGACCTTTGACCTGGATTTCACCAATGGGCTTGTAAATCAGTAACCACAAGTGCTACTGCCTTGATATTTGGTAGGATGGAAGACAATATGGTACCACATCATGTGGCTTATTAATTATGCGCATATCTAATTCAGGGCTAGCCAATAGAGCTAGGGATCTGATTTTTGGTACACAGGGAGAAGTATAGGATCCAAGTGTGTTGACAAAATGTCACGTGACCAGGATGACCTTTGACCTCGATTTCGCGAATAGGCTTGTAAATCAGTAACCACAAGTGCTACTGCCTTGATATTTGGTGGGATGGAAGACAATATGGTACCACATCACGTGGCTCATTAATTATGCGCATATCTAATTCCGGGCTAGCCAATAGAGCTAGGGATCTGATTTTTGGTACACAGGGAGAAGTATAGGAGCCAAGTGTGTTGACAAAATGTCACGTGACCAGGATGACCTTTGACCTCAAAAACTTTGTTTGCCTCCTTATAGCAAAAATCAGACCTCTTGCTGTATCTGGTACTCCAGTATTGCATACCTGCATGTTTAATAATGTGCTAAATGATGCCAAGGTCAAAGGTCAAGGGGCATCCCCAAAATCTCGGTGTTCAATGTGGTCCCCAAAAAGGTCATTGTTCAAGACAGGCTAGCCTATTGGGACCCTTACATAGGCCAGAATAAGCCATTGGTATAGCTTAGCTGCAGAGGCATAGGGGAGGTCAAAGGTCATTGAAAAATCAGAAAAATAATACTTTAAAAATCTTCTTCTCAAAAACTGCCAGGTCAATTTCTTGAAATTTAATATATAGCATCTAGGTAGTATTGCCTATAAAGTTTGCGAAAAGATTTTGGATCGGTCAAATTTTATGGAAATGGGACAGTAAAAAACATTTTCATTTCAAAATTGTAGCCAGGTCACATGACTAATTAAAATTCAAGACTAACATGCACTACCTCTCATTGACCTTAAACATTGTACCAAGTTTCAAAAAATTTCATCGAGCAGTTTCTGAGATTAGGAAGGACAAAAAAAACGGCAGAAGAAGAAGAAGAAGAAGAAGAAGGAAGTAGAACTTGAGCAATACCAATAGGGTCCTCGCCCATGAGGGCGCTCGGCCCTAAAGAAGAAGGAAGTAGAACTTTAGCAATACCAATAGGGTCCTCGCCCATGAGGGCGCTCGGCCCCTAAAAAGCCAATGAAAGCAATAGGGAAAGCTGTAGGCATATGGGCCATGGTACACATACACAGGGATATGCTGTTGAGATGCTTAGGTCAAAGGTAGACTACTAGGTCAAAGGTCATTCGTTACCCACGAAGATAGTCCGGTTGAAAAAAAAGTGCGTGTCTCTATGCTTGAATAGCAGCTGATCAGCACTCAGTTAGTGGCTTACAAAGATAGAGCATGGGTTCGTAAGTTGATTTTAGAGCCAACATGAGATTCATTCCAAAATCGGATCAGTGTTTCAGAATGTGAAGCAAGCGAGCTTTCATCTGATTGAGTTACGTACGAGGCCAGCCTACAGCTTATGAATAGGGAATATGCTCAGCCAGCATTACTGCACAGGGGCTGCTAATGCCAATGCTGGGCAAGCCAATAGAGCTAGGGGTCTGATTTTTGGTACATGGGGAGACGTGTGGAAGCAAAGATTGTTGGCAAAAAGTCACGTGACCAGGATGACCTTTGACCTCGATTTCACGAATAGGCTTGTAAATCAGTAACCACAAGTGCTACTGCCTTGATATTTGGTAGGATGGAAGACAATATGGTACCACATCATGTAGCTCATTAATTATGCGCATATCTCATTCTGGGCTAGCCAATAGAGCTAGGGATCTGATTTTTGGCACACAGGGAGAAGTATAGGAGCCAAGTGTGTTGACAAAATGTCACGTGACCAGGATGACCTTTGACCTCGATTTCAGGAATAGGCCTGTAAATCAGTAACCACAAGTGCTACTGCCTTGATATTTGGTAGGATGGAAGACAATATGGTACCACATCACGTGGCTCATTAATTATGCGCATATCTATTCCGGGCTAGCCAATAGAGCTAGGGATCTGATTTTTGGTACACAGGGAGAAGTATAGGAGCCAAGTGTGTTGACAAAATGTCACGTGACCAGGACGACCTTTGACCTCAAAACTTTGTTTGCCTCCTTATAGCAAAAATCAGACCTCTTGCTGTATCTGGTACTCCAGTATTGCATACCTGCATGTTTAATAATGTGCTAAATGATGCCAAGGTCAAAGGTCAAGGGGCATCCCCAAAATTTCGGTGTTCAATGTGGTCCCCAAAAAGGTCATTGTTCAAGACAGCTAGCCTATTGGGACCCTTACATAGGCCAGAATAAGCCATTGGTATAGCTTAGCTGCAGAGGCGTAGGGGAGGTCAAAGGTCATTGAAAAATCAGAAAAATAATACTTTAAAAATCTTCTTCTCAAAAACTGCCAGGTCAATTTCTTGAAATTTAATATATAGCATCTAGGTAGTATTGCCTATAAAGTTTGCGAAAAGATTTTGGATCGGTCAAATTTTATGGAAATGGGACAGTAAAAAACATTTTCATTTCAAAATTGTAGCCAGGTCACATGACTAATTAAAAATTCAAGACTAACATGCACTACCTCTCATTGACCTTAAACATTGTACCAAGTTTCAAAAAATTTCATCGAGCAGTTTCTGAGATTAGGAAGGACAAAAAAAACGGCAGAAGAAGAAGAAGAAGAAGAAGAAGGAAGTAGAACTTTAGCAATACCAATAGGGTCCTCGCCCATGAGGGCGCTCGGCCCCTAAGAAGAAGGAAGTAGAACTTGAGCAATACCAATAGGGTCCTCGCCCATGAGGGCGCTCGGCCCCTAAAAAGCCAATGAAAGGAATAGGGGAAAGCTGTAGGCATATGGGCCATGGTACACATAGACAGGGATATGCTGTTGAGATGCTTAGTTCAAAGGTAGAGCTACTAGGTCAAAGGTCATCCGTTACCCACGAGATAGTCCGGTTGAAAAAATAGTGCGTGTCTCTATGCTTGAATAGCAGCTGATCAGCACTCAGCTAGTGGCTTACAAAGATAGAGCATGGGTTGTAAGTTGATTTTAGAGCCAACATGAGATTCATTCCAAAATCGGATCAGTGTTTCAGAATGTGAAGCAAGCGAGCTTTCATCTGATTGAGTTACGTACGAGGCCAGCCTACAGCTTATGAATAGGGAATATGCTCAGCCAGCATTACTGCACAGGGGCTGCTAATGCCAATGCTGGGCAAGCCAATAGAGCTAGGGGTCTGATTTTTGGTACATGGGGAGACGTGTGGAAGCAAAGATTTTTGGCAAAAAGTCACGTGACCAGGATGACCTTTGACCTGGATTTCACCAATGGGCTTGTAAATCAGTAACCACAAGTGCTACTGTCTTGATATTTGGTAGGATGGAAGACAATATGGTACCACATCATGTGGCTTATTAATTATGCGCATATCTAATTCCGGGCTAGCCAATAGAGCTAGGGATCTGATTTTTGGTACACAGGGAGAAGTATAGGATCCAAGTGTGTTGACAAATGTCACGTGACCAGGATGACCTTTGACCTCGATTTCGCGAATAGGCTTGTAAATCAGTAACCACAAGTGCTACTGCCTTGATATTTGGTGGGATGGAAGACAATATGGTACCACATCACGTGGCTCATTAATTATGCGCATATCTAATTCCGGGCTAGCCAATAGAGCTAGGGATCTGATTTTTGGTACACAGGGAGAAGTATAGGAGCCAAGTGTGTTGACAAAATGTCACGTGACCAGGACGACCTTTGACCTCAAAAACTTTGTTTGCCTCCTTATAGCAAAAATCAGACCTCTTGCTGTATCTGGTACTCCAGTATTGCATACCTGCATGTTAATAATGTGCTAAATGATGCCAAGGTCAAAGGTCAAGGGGCATCCCCAAAATCTCGGTGTTCAATGTGGTCCCCAAAAGGTCATTGTTCAAGACAGGCTAGCCTATTGGGACCCTTACATAGGCCAGAATAAGCCATTGGTATAGCTTAGCTGCAGAGGCATAGGGGAGGTCAAAGGTCATTGAAAAATCAGAAAAATAATACTTTAAAAATCTTCTTCTCAAAAACTGCCAGGTCAATTTCCTTGAAATTTAATATATAGCATCTAGGTAGTATTGCCTATAAAGTTTGCGAAAAGATTTTGGACGGTCAAATTTATGGAAATGGGACAGTAAAAACATTTTCATTTCAAAATTGTAGCCAGGTCACATGACTAATTAAAAATTCAAGACTAACATGCACTACCTCTCATTGACCTTAAACATTGTACCAAGTTTCAAAAAATTTCATCGAGCAGTTTCTGAGATTAGGAAGGACAAAAAAACGGCAGAAGAAGAAGAAGAAGAAGAAGAAGGAAGTAGAACTTTAGCAATACCATAGGGTCCTCGCCCATGAGGGCGCTCGGCCCCTAAAGAAGAAGGAAGTAGAACTTGAGCAATACCAATAGGGTCCTCGCCCATGAGGGCGCTCGGCCCCTAAAAAGCCAATGAAAGGAATAGGGAAAGCTGTAGGCATATGGGCCATGGTACACATAGACAGGAATATGCTGTTGAGATGCTTAGGTCAAAGGTAGACTACTAGGTCAAAGGTCATTCGTTACCCACGAAGATAGTCCGGTTGAAAAAAAAGTGCGTGTCTCTATGCTTGAATAGGAGCTGATCAGCACTCAGTTTGTGCTTACAAAGATAGAGCATGGGTCGTAAGCTGATTTTAGAGCCAACATGAGATTCATTCCAAATCGGATCAGTGTTTCAGAATGTGAAGCAAGCGAGCTTTCATCTGATTGAGTTACGTACGAGGCCAGCCTACAGCTTATGAATAGGGAATATGCTCAGCCAGCATTACTGCACAGGGCTGCTAATGCCAATGCTGGGCAAGCCAATAGAGCTAGGGGTCTGATTTTTGGTACATGGGGAGACGTGTGGAAGCAAAGATGTTGGCAAAAAGTCACGTGACCAGGATGACCTTTGACCTCGATTTCACGAATGGCTTGTAAATCAGTACCACAAGTGCTACTGCCTTGATATTTGGTAGGATGGAAGACAATATGGTACCACATCATGTAGCTTCATTAATTATGCGCATATCTCATTCTGGGCTAGCCAATAGAGCTAGGGATCTGATTTTTGGCACACAGGGAGAAGTATAGGAGCAAAGTGTGTTGACAAAATGTCACGTGACCAGGATGACCTTTGACCTCGATTTCAGGAATAGGCCTGTAAATCAGTAACCACAAGTGCTACTGCCTTGATATTTGGTAGGAGAAAGACAATATGGTACCACATCACGTGGCTCATTAATTATGCGCATATCTAATTCCGGGCTAGCCAATAGAGCTAGGGATCTGATTTTTGGTACACAGGGAGAAGTATAGGAGCCAAGTGTGTTGACAAAATGTCACGTGACCAGGATGACCTTTGACCTCAAAAACTTTGTTGCCTCCTTATAGCAAAAATCAGACCTCTTGCTGTATCTGGTACTCCAGTATTGCATACCTGCATGTTTAATAATGTGCTAAATGATGCCAAGGTCAAAGGTCAAGGGGCATCCCCAAAATTTCGGTGTTCAATGTGGTCCCCAAAAAGGTCATTGTTCAATACACGCTAGCCTATTGGGACCCTTACATAGGCCAGAATAAGCCATTGGTATAGCTTAGCTGCAGAGGCGTAGGGGAGGTCAAAGGTCATTGAAAATCAGAAAAATAATACTTTAAAAATCTTCTTCTCAAAAACTGCCAGGTCAATTTTCTTGAAATTTAATATATAGCATCTAGGTAGTATTGCCTATAAAGTTTGCGAAAAGATTTTGGATCGGTCAAATTTTATGGAAATGGGACAGTAAAAAACATTTTCATTTCAAAATTGTAGCCAGGTCACATGACTAATTAAAAATTCAAGACTAACATGCACTACCTCTCATTGACCTTAAACATTGTACCAAGTTTCAAAAAATTTCATTGAGCAGTTTCTGAGATTAGGAAGGACAAAAAAACGGCAGAAGAAGAAGAAGAAGAAGAAGAAGGAAGTAGAACTTTAGCAATACCAATAGGGTCCTCGCCCATGAGGGCGCTCGGCCCCTAAGAAGAAGGAAGTAGAACTTGAGCAATACCAATAGGGTCCTCGCCCATGAGGGCGCTCGCCCCTAAAAAGCCAATGAAAGGAATAGGGGAAAGCTGTAGGCATATGGGCCATGGTACACATAGACAGGATATGCTGTTGAGATGCTTAGTTCAAAGGTAGAGCTACTAGGTCAAAGGTCATCCGTTACCCACGAAGATAGTCCGGTTAAAAAATAGTGCGTGTCTCTATGCTTGAATAGCAGCTGATCAGCACTCAGCTAGTGGCTTACAAAGATAGAGCATGGGTTGTAAGTTGATTTTAGAGCCAACATGAGATTCATTCCAAAATCGGATCAGTGTTTCAGAATGTGAAGCAAGCGAGCTTTCATCTGATTGAGTTACGTACGAGGCCAGCCTACAGCTTATGAATAGGGAATATGCTCAGCCAGCATTACTGCACAGGGGCTGCTAATGCCAATGCTGGGCAAGCCAATAGAGCTAGGGGTCTGATTTTTGGTACATGGGGAGACGTGTGGAAGCAAAGATTGTTGGCAAAAAGTCACGTGACCAGGATGACCTTTGACCTGGATTTCACCAATGGGCTTGTAAATCAGTAACCACAAGTGCTACTGCCTTGATATTTGGTAGGATGGAAGACAATATGGTACCACATCATGTGGCTTATTAATTATGCGCATATCTAATTCAGGGCTAGCCAATAGAGCTAGGGATCTGATTTTGGTACACAGGGAGAAGTATAGGATCCAAGTGTGTTGACAAATGTCACGTGACCAGGATGACCTTTGACCTCGATTTCGCGAATAGGCTTGTAAATCAGTAACCACAAGTGCTACTGCCTTGATATTTGGTGGATGGAAGACAATATGGTACCACATCACGTGGCTCATTAATTATGCGCATATCTAATTCCGGGCTAGCCAATAGAGCTAGGGATCTGATTTTTGGTACACAGGGAGAAGTATAGGAGCCAAGTGTGTTGACAAAATGTCACGTGACCAGGACGACCTTTGACCTCAAAAACTTTGTTTGCCTCCTTATAGCAAAAATCAGACCTCTTGCTGTATCTGGTACTCCAGTATTGCATACCTGCATGTTTAATAATGTGCTAAATGATGCCAAGGTCAAAGGTCAAGGGGCATCCCAAAATCTCGGTGTTCAATGTGGTCCCCAAAAAGGTCATTGTTCAAGACAGGCTAGCCTATTGGGACCCTTACATAGGCCAGAATAAGCCATTGGTATAGCTTAGCTGCAGAGGCATAGGGGAGGTCAAAGGTCATTGAAAAATCAGAAAAATAATACTTTAAAAATCTTCTTCTCAAAAACTGCCAGGTCAATTTTCTTGAAATTTAATATATAGCATCTAGGTAGTATTGCCTATAAAGTTTGCGAAAAGATTTTGGATCGGTCAAATTTTATGGAAATGGGACAGTAAAAACATTTTCATTTCAAAATTGTAGCCAGGTCACATGACTAATTAAAAATTCAAGACTAACATGCACTACCTCTCATTGACCTTAAACATTGTACCAAGTTTCAAAAATTTCATCGAGCAGTTTCTGAGATTAGGAAGGACAAAAAAACGGCAGAAGAAGAAGAAGAAGAAGAAGAAGGAAGTAGAACTTTAGCAATACCAATAGGGTCCTCGCCCATGAGGGCGCTCGGCCCCTAAGAAGAAGGAAGTAGAACTTGAGCAATACCAATAGGGTCCTCGCCCATGAGGGCGCTCGGCCCCTAAAAGCCAATGAAAGGAATGGGAAAGCTGTAGGCATATGGGCCATGGTACACATAGACAGGGATATGCTGTTGAGATGCTTAGTTCAAAGGTAGAGCTACTAGGTCAAAGGTCATCCGTTACCCACGAAGATAGTCCGGTTGAAAAAATAGTGCGTGTCTCTATGCTTGAATAGCAGCTGATCAGCACTCAGCTAGTGGCTTACAAAGATAGAGCATGGGTTGTAAGTTGATTTTAGAGCCAACATGAGATTCATTCCAAATCGGATCAGTGTTTCAGAATGTGAAGCAAGCGAGCTTTCATCTGATTGAGTTACGTACCAGGCCAGCCTACAGCTTATGAATAGGGAATATGCTCAGCCAGCATTACTGCACAGGGGCTGCTAATGCCAATGCTGGGCAAGCCAATAGAGCTAGGGGTCTGATTTTTGGTACATGGGGAGACGTGTGGAAGCAAAGATTTTTGGCAAAAAGTCACGTGACCAGGATGACCTTTGACCTGGATTTCACCAATGGGCTTGTAAATCAGTAACCACAAGTGCTACTGCCTTGATATTTGGTAGGATGGAAGACAATATGGTACCACATCATGTGCTTATTAATTATGCGCATATCTAATACCGGGCTAGCCAATAGAGCTAGGGATCTGATTTTTGGTACACAGGGAGAAGTATAGGATCCAAGTGTGTTGACAAAATGTCACGTGACCAGGATGACCTTTGACCTCGATTTCGCGAATAGGCTTGTAAATCAGTAACCACAAGTGCTACTGCCTTGATATTTGGTGGGATGGAAGACAATATGGTACCACATCATGTGGCTCATTAATTATGCGCATATCTAATTCCGGGCTAGCCAATAGAGCTAGGATCTGATTTTTGGTACACAGGGAGAAGTATAGGAGCCAAGTGTGTTGACAAAATGTCACGTGACCAGGACGACCTTTGACCTCAAAAACTTTGTTTGCCTCCTTATAGCAAAAATCAGACCTCTTGCTGTATCTGGTACTCCAGTATTGCATACCTGCATGTTTAATAATGTGCTAAATGATGCCAAGGTCAAAGGTCAAGGGGCATCCCCAAAATCTCGGTGTTCAATGTGGTCCCCAAAAAGGTCATTGTTCAAGACAGGCTAGCCTATTGGGACCCTTACATAGGCCAGATAAGCCATTGGTATAGCTTAGCTGCAGAGGTATAGGGGAGGTCAAAGGTCATTGAAAAATCAGAAAAATAATACTTTAAAAATCTTCTTCTCAAAAACTGCCAGGTCAATTTTCTTGAAATTTAATATATAGCATCTAGGTAGTATTGCCTATAAAGTTTGCGAAAGATTTTGGATCGGTCAAATTTTATGGAAATGGGACAGTAAAAAACATTTTCATTTCAAAATTGTAGCCAGGTCACATGACTAATTAAAAATTCAAGACTAACATGCACTACCTCTCATTGACCTTAAACATTGTACCAAGTTTCAAAAATTTCATCGAGCAGTTTCTGAGATTAGGAAGGACAAAAAAACGGCAGAAGAAGAAGAAGAAGAAGAAGAAGGAAGTAGAACTTGAGCAATACCAATAGGGTCCTCGCCCATGAGGGCGCTCGGCCCCTAAAGAAGAAGGAAGTAGAACTTGAGCAATACCAATAGGGTCCTCGCCCATGAGGGCGCTCGGCCCCTAAAAAGCCAATGAAAGAATAGGGGAAAGCTGTAGGCATATGGGCCATGGTACACATACACAGGAATATGCTGTTGAGATGCTTAGGTCAAAGGTAGACTACTAGGTCAAAGGTCATTCGTTACCCACGAAGATAGTCCGGTTGAAAAAAAGTGCGTGTCTCTATGCTTGAATAGGAGCTGATCAGCACTCAGTTTGTGGCTTACAAAGATAGAGCATGGGTCGTAAGCTGATTTTAGAGCCAACATGAGATTCATTCCAAAATCAGATCAGTGTTTCAGAATGTGAAGCAAGCGAGCTTTCATCTGATTGAGTTACGTACCAGGCCAGCCTACAGCTTATGAATAGGGAATATGCTCAGCCAGCATTACTGCACAGGGGCTGCTAATGCCAATGCTGGGCAAGCCAATAGAGCTAGGGGTCTGATTTTTGGTACATGGGGAGACGTGTGAAGCAAAGATTGTTGGCAAAAAGTCACGTGACCAGGATGACCTTTGACCTCGATTTCACGAATAGGCTTGTAAATCAGTAACCACAAGTGCTACTGCCTTGATATTTGGTAGGATGGAAGACAATATGGTACCACATCATGTAGCTCATTAATTATGCGCATATCTCATTCTGGGCTAGCCAATAGAGCTAGGGATCTGATTTTTGGCACACAGGGAGAAGTATAGGAGCAAAGTGTGTTGACAAAATGTCACGTGACCAGGATGACCTTTGACCTCGATTTCAGAATAGGCCTGTAAATCAGTAACCACAAGTGCTACTGCCTTGATATTTGGTAGGAGAAAGACAATATGGTACCACATCACGTGGCTCATTAATTATGCGCATATCTAATTCCGGGCTAGCCAATAGAGCTAGGGATCTGATTTTTGGTACACAGGGAGAAGTATAGGAGCAAAGTGTGTTGACAAAATGTCACGTGACCAGGATGACCTTTGACCTCAAAAACTTTGTCTGCCTCCTTATAGCAAAAATCAGACCTCTTGCTGTATCTGGTACTCCAGAATTGCATACGTGCATGTTTAATAATGTGCTAAATGATGCCAAGGTCAAAGGTCAAGGGGCATCCCCAAAATTCGGTGTTCAATGTGGTCCCCAAAAAGGTCATTGTTCAAGACAGGCTAGCCTATTGGGACCCTTACATAGGCCAGAATAAGCCATTGGTATAGCTTAGCTGCAGAGGCGTAGGGGAGGTCAAAGGTCATTGAAAAATCAGAAAAATAATACTTTAAAAATCTTCTTCTCAAAAACTGCCAGGTCAATTTCCTTGAAATTTAATATATAGCATCTAGGTAGTATTGCCTATAAAGTTTGCGAAAAGATTTTGGATCGGTCAAATTTTATGGAAATGGGACAGTAAAAACATTTTCATTTCAAAATTGTAGCCAGGTCACATGACTAATTAAAAATTCAAGACTAACATGCACTACCTCTCATTGACCTTAAACATTGTACCAAGTTTCAAAAAATTTCATCGAGCAGTTTCTGAGATTAGGAAGGACAAAAAAACGGCAGAAGAAGAAGAAGAAGAAGAAGAAGGAAGTAGAACTTTAGCAATACCAATAGGGTCCTCGCCCATGAGGGCGCTCGGCCCCTAAGAAGAAGGAAGTAGAACTTGAGCAATACCAATAGGGTCCCCATGAGGCCTCGCCCATGAGGGCGCCGGCCCCTAAAAAGCCAATGAAAGGAATAGGGGAAAGCTGTAGGCATATGGGCCATGGTACACATAGACAGGGATATGCTGTTGAGATGCTTAGGTCAAAGGTAGAGCTACTAGGTCAAAGGTCATCCGTTACCCACGAAGATAGTCCGGTTCAAAAAATAGTGCGTGTCTCTATGCTTGAATAGCAGCTGATCAGCACTCAGCTAGTGGCTTACAAAGATAGAGCATGGGTTGTAAGTTGATTTTAGAGCCAACATGAGATTCATTCCAAAATCGGATCAGTGTTTCAGAATGTGAAGCAAGCGAGCTTTCATCTGATTGAGTTACGTACGAGGCCAGCCTACAGCTTATGAATAGGGAATATGCTCAGCCAGCATTACTGCACAGGGGCTGCTAATGCCAATGCTGGGCAAGCCAATAGAGCTAGGGGTCTGATTTTTGGTACATGGGGAGACGTGTGGAAGCAAAGATTGTTGGCAAAAAGTCACGTGACCAGGATGACCTTTGACCTGGATTTCACCAATGGGCTTGTAAATCAGTAACCACAAGTGCTACTGCCTTGATATTTGGTAGGATGGAAGACAATATGGTACCACATCATGTGGCTTATTAATTATGCGCATATCTAATTCAGGGCTAGCCAATAGAGCTAGGGATCTGATTTTTGGTACACAGGGAGAAGTATAGGATCCAAGTGTGTTGACAAAATGTCACGTGACCAGGATGACCTTTGACCTCGATTTCGCGAATAGGCTTGTAAATCAGTAACCACAAGTGCTACTGCCTTGATATTTGGTGGGATGGAAGACAATATGGTACCACATCATGTGGCTCATTAATTATGCGCATATCTAATTCCGGGCTAGCCAATAGAGCTAGGGATCTGATTTTTGGTACACAGGGAGAAGTATAGGAGCGAAGTGTGCTGACAAAATGTCACGTGACCAGGATGACCTTTGACCTCAAAAACTTTGTTTGCCTCCTTATAGCAAAAATCAGACCTCTTGCTGTATCTGGTACTCCAGTATTGCATACCTGCATGTTTAATAATGTGCTAAATGATGCCAAGGTCAAAGGTCAAGGGGCATCCCCAAAATCTCGGTGTTCAATGTGGTCCCCAAAAAGGTCATTGTTCAAGACAGGCTAGCCTATTGGGACCCTTACATAGGCCAGAATAAGCCATTGGTATAGCTTAGCTGCAGAGGTATAGGGGAGGTCAAAGGTCATTGAAAAATCAGAAAAATAATAGTTTAAAAATCTTCTTCTCAAAAACTGCCAGGTCAATTTTCTTGAAATTTAATATATAGCATCTAGGTAGTATTGCCTATAAAGTTTGCGAAAAGATTTTGGATCGGTCAAATTTTATGGAAATGGGACAGTAAAAAACATTTTCATTTCAAAATTGTAGCCAGGTCACATGACTAATTAAAAATTCAAGACTAACATGCACTACCTCTCATTGACCTTAAACATTGTACCAAGTTTCAAAAAATTTCATTGAGCAGTTTCTGAGATTAGGAAGGACAAAAAAACGGCAGAAGAAGAAGAAGAAGAAGAGAGAAGGAAGTAGAACTTTAGCAATACCAATAGGGTCCTCGCCCATGAGGGCGCTCGCCCCTAAGAAGAAGGAAGTAGAACTTGAGCAATACCAATAGGGTCCTCGCCCATGAGGGCGCTCGGCCCCTAAAAAGCCAATGAAAGGAATAGGGAAAGCTGTAGGCATATGGGCCATGGTACACATACACAGGAATATGCTGTTGAGATGCTTAGGTCAAAGGTAGACTACTAGGTCAAAGGTCATTCGTTACCCACGAAGATAGTCCGGTTGAAAAAAAAGTGCGTGTCTCTATGCTTGAATAGGAGCTGATCAGCACTCAGTTTGTGGCTTACAAAGATAGAGCATGGGTCGTAAGCTGATTTTAGAGCCAACATGAGATTCATTCCAAAATCAGATCAGTGTTTCAGAATGTGAAGCAAGCGAGCTTTCATCTGATTGAGTTACGTACCAGGCCAGCCTACAGCTTATGAATAGGGAATATGCTCAGCCAGCATTACTGCACAGGGGCTGCTAATGCCAATGCTGTGCAAGCAATAGAGCTAGGGGTCTGATTTTTGGTACATGGGGAGACGTGTGGAAGCAAAGATTGTTGGCAAAAAGTCACGTGACCAGGATGACCTTTGACCTCGATTTCACGAATAGCTTGTAAATCAGTAACCACAAGTGCTACTGCCTTGATATTTGGTAGGATGGAAGACAATATGGTACCACATCATGTAGCTCATTAATTATGCGCATATCTCATTCTGGGCTAGCCAATAGAGCTAGGGATCTGATTTTTGGCACACAGGGAGAAGTATAGGAGCAAAGTGTGTTGACAAAATGTCACGTGACCAGGATGACCTTTGACCTCGATTTCAGCGAATAGGCTTGTAAATCAGTAACCACAAGTGCTACTGCCTTGATATTTGGTAGGAGAAAAGACAATATGGTACCACATCACGTGGCTCATTAATTATGCGCATATCTAATTCCGGGCTAGCCAATAGAGCTAGGGATCTGATTTTTGGTACACAGGGAGAAGTATAGGAGCAAGTGTGTGTGTGACAAATGTCACGTGACCAGGATGACCTTTGACCTCAAAAACTTTGTTTGCCTCCTTATAGCAAAAATCAGACCTCTTGCTGTATCTGGTACTCCAGAATTGCATACGTGCATGTTAATATGTTGCATGTTTAATAATGTGCTAAATGATGCCAAGGTCAAAGGTCAAGGGGCATCCCCAAAATTCTCGGTGTTCAATGTGGTCCCCAAAAAGGTCATTGTTCAATACACGCTAGCCTATTGGGACCCTTACATAGGCCAGAATAAGCCATTGGTATAGCTTAGCTGCAGAGGCGTGGGGAGGTCAAAGGTCATTGAAAAAATCAGAAAAATAATACTTTAAAAATCTTCTTCTCAAAAACTGCCAGGTCAATTTCCTTGAAATTTAATATATAGCATCTAGGTAGTATTGCCTATAAAGTTTGCGAAAAGATTTTGGATCGGTCAAATTTTATGGAAATGGGACAGTAAAAAACATTTTCATTTCAAAATTGTAGCCAGGTCACATGACTAATTAAAAATTCAAGACTAACATGCACTACCTCTCATTGACCTTAAACATTGTACCAAGTTTCAAAAAATTTCATTGAGCAGTTTCTGAGATTAGGAAGGACAAAAAAACGGCAGAAGAAGAAGAAGAAGAAGAAGAAGGAAGTAGAACTTTAGCAATACCAATAGGGTCCTCGCCCATGAGGGCGCTCGGCCCCTAAGAAGAAGGAAGTAGAACTTGAGCAATACCAATAGGGTCCTCGCCCATGAGGGCGCTCGGCCCCTAAAAGCCAATGAAAGGAATAGGGGAAAGCTGTAGGCATATGGCCATGGTACACATAGACAGGGATATGCTGTTGAGATGCTTAGTTCAAAGGTAGAGTACTAGGTCAAAGGTCATCCGTTACCCACGAAGATAGTCCGGTTCAAAAAATAGTGCGTGTCTCTATGCTTGAATAGCAGCTGATCAGCACTCAGCTAGTGGCTTACAAAGATAGAGCATGGGTTGTAAGTTGATTTTAGAGCCAACATGAGATTCATTCCAAAATCGGATCAGTGTTTCAGAATGTGAAGCAAGCGAGCTTTCATCTGATTGAGTTACGTACGAGGCCAGCCTACAGCTTATGAATAGGGAATATGCTCAGCCAGCATTACTGCACAGGGGCTGCTAATGCCAATGCTGGGCAAGCCAATAGAGCTAGGGGTCTGATTTTTGGTACATGGGGAGACGTGTGGAAGCAAAGATTTTGGCAAAAAGTCACGTGACCAGGATGACCTTTGACCTGGATTTCACCAATGGGCTTGTAAATCAGTAACCACAAGTGCTACTGCCTTGATATTTGGTAGGATGGAAGACAATATGGTACCACATCATGTGGCTTATTAATTATGCGCATATCTAATTCGGGGCTAGCCAATAGAGCTAGGGATCTGATTTTTGGTACACAGGGAGAAGTATAGGATCCAAGTGTGTTGACAAAATGTCACGTGACCAGGATGACCTTTGACCTCGATTTCGCGAATAGGCTTGTAAATCAGTAACCACAAGTGCTACTGCCTTGATATTTGGTGGGATGGAAGACAATATGGTACCACATCACGTGGCTCATTAATTATGCGCATATCTAATTCCGGGCTAGCCAATAGAGCTAGGGATCTGATTTTTGGTACACAGGGAGAAGTATAGGAGCCAAGTGTGTTGACAAAATGTCACGTGAGCAGGATGACCTTTGACCTCAAAAACTTTGTTTGCCTCCTTATAGCAAAAATCAGACCTCTTGCTGTATCTGGTACTCCAGTATTGCATACCTGCATGTTTAATAATGTGCTAAATGATGCCAAGGTCAAAGGTCAAGGGGCATCCCCAAAATCTCGGTGTTCAATGTGGTCCCCAAAAAGGTCATTGTTCAAGACAGGCTAGCCTATTGGGACCCTTACATAGGCCAGAATAAGCCATTGGTATAGCTTAGCTGCAGAGGTATAGGGGAGGTCAAAGGTCATTGAAAAATCAGAAAAATAATAGTTTAAAAATCTTCTTCTCAAAAACTGCCAGGTCAATTTTCTTGAAATTTAATATATAGCATCTAGGTAGTATTGCCTATAAAGTTTGCGAAAAGATTTTGGATCGGTCAAATTTTATGGAAATGGGACAGTAAAAAACATTTTCATTTCAAATTGTAGCCAGGTCACATGACTAATTAAAAATTCAAGACTAACATGCACTACCTCTCATTGACCTTAAACATTGTACCAAGTTTCAAAAAATTTCATCGAGCAGTTTCTGAGATTAGGAAGGACAAAAAAACGGCAGAAGAAGAAGAAGAAGAAGAAGAAGGAAGTAGAACTTTAGCAATACCAATAGGGTCCTCGCCCATGAGGGCGCTCGGCCCCTAAAGAAGAAGGAAGTAGAACTTGAGCAATACCAATAGGGTCCTCGCCATGAGGGCGCTCGGCCCCTAAAAAGCCAATGAAAGGAATAGGGGAAAGCTGTAGGCATATGGGCCATGGTACACATACACAGGAATATGCTGTTGAGATGCTTAGGTCAAAGGTAGACTACTAGGTCAAAGGTCATTCGTTACCCACGAAGATAGTCCGGTTGAAAAAAAAGTGCGTGTCTCTATGCTTGAATAGGAGCTGATCAGCACTCAGTTTGTGGCTTACAAAGATAGAGCATGGGTCGTAAGCTGATTTTAGAGCCAACATGAGATTCATTCCAAAATCAGATCAGTGTTTCGAATGTGAAGCAAGCGAGCTTTCATCTGATTGAGTTACGTACGAGGCCAGCCTACAGCTTATGAATAGGGAATATGCTCAGCCAGCATTACTGCACAGGGGCTGCTAATGCCAATGCTGTGCAAGCCAATAGAGCTAGGGGTCTGATTTTTGGTACATGGGGAGACGTGTGGAAGCAAAGATTGTTGGCAAAAAGTCACGTGACCAGGATGACCTTTGACCTCGATTTCACGAATAGGCTTGTAAATCAGTAACCACAAGTGCTACTGCCTTGATATTTGGTAGGATGGAAGACAATATGGTACCACATCATGTAGCTCATTAATTATGCGCATATCTCATTCTGGGCTAGCCAATAGAGCTAGGGATCTGATTTTTGGCACACAGGGAGAAGTATAGGAGCAAAGTGTGTGACAAAATGTCACGTGACCAGGATGACCTTTGACCTCGATTTCAGGAATAGGCCTGTAAATCAGTAACCACAAGTGCTACTGCCTTGATATTTGGTAGGAGAAAAGACAATATGGTACCACACACGTGGCTCATTAATTATGCGCATATCTAATTCCGGGCTAGCCAATAGAGCTAGGGATCTGATTTTTGGTACACAGGGAGAAGTATAGGAGCAAAGTGTGTTGACAAAATGTCACGTGACCAGGATGACCTTTGACCTCAAAAACTTTGTCTGCCTCCTTATAGCAAAAATCAGACCTCTTGCTGTATCTGGTACTCCAGAATGCATACGTGCATGTTTAATAATGTGCTAAATGATGCCAAGGTCAAAGGTCAAGGGGCATCCCCAAAATTTCGGTGTTCAATGTGGTCCCCAAAAAGGTCATTGTTCAATACACGCTAGCCTATTGGGACCCTTACATAGGCCAGAATAAGCCATTGGTATAGCTTAGCTGCAGAGGCGTAGGGGAGGTCAAAGGTCATTGAAAAATCAGAAAAATAATACTTTAAAAATCTTCTTCTCAAAAACTGCCAGGTCAATTTCCTTGAAATTTAATATATAGCATCTAGGTAGTATTGCCTATAAAGTTTGCGAAAAGATTTTGGATCGGTCAAATTTTATGGAAATGGGACAGTAAAAACATTTTCATTTCAAAATTGTAGCCAGGTCACATGACTAATTAAAAATTCAAGACTAACATGCACTACCTCTCATTGACCTTAAACATTGTACCAAGTTTCAAAAAATTTCATCGAGCAGTTTCTGAGATTAGGAAGGACAAAAAAACGGCAGAAGAAGAAGAAGAAGAAGAAGAAGGAAGTAGAACTTTAGCAATACCAATAGGGTCCTCGCCCATGAGGGCGCTCGGCCCCTAAGAAGAAGGAAGTAGAACTTGAGCAATACCAATAGGGTCCTCGCCCATGAGGCGCTCGGCCCCTAAAAAGCCAATGAAAGGAATAGGGGAAAGCTGTAGGCATATGGGCCATGGTACACATAGACAGGGATATGCTGTTGAGATGCTTAGGTCAAAGGTAGAGCTACTAGGTCAAAGGTCATCCGTTACCCACGAAGATAGTCCGGTTCAAAAAATAGTGCGTGTCTCTATGCTTGAATAGCAGCTGATCAGCACTCAGCTAGTGGCTTACAAAGATAGAGCATGGGTTGTAAGTTGATTTTAGAGCCAACATGAGATTCATTCCAAAATCGGATCAGTGTTTCAGAATGTGAAGCAAGCGAGCTTTCATCTGATTGAGTTACGTACGAGGCCAGCCTACAGCTTATGAATAGGAATATGCTCAGCCAGCATTACTGCACAGGGGCTGCTAATGCCAATGCTGGGCAAGCCAATAGAGCTAGGGGTCTGATTTTTGGTACATGGGGAGACGTGTGGAAGCAAAGATTTTGGCAAAAAGTCACGTGACCAGGATGACCTTTGACCTGGATTTCACCAATGGGCTTGTAAATCAGTAACCACAAGTGCTACTGCCTTGATATTTGGTAGGATGGAAGACAATATGGTACCACATCATGTGGCTTATTAATTATGCGCATATCTAATTCCGGGCTAGCCAATAGAGCTAGGGATCTGATTTTTGGTACACAGGGAGAAGTATAGGATCCAAGTGTGTTGACAAAATGTCACGTGACCAGGATGACCTTTGACCTCGATTTCGCGAATAGGCTTGTAAATCAGTAACCACAAGTGCTACTGCCTTGATATTTGGTGGGATGGAAGACAATATGGTACCACATCACGTGGCTCATTAATTATGCGCATATCTAATTCCGGGCTAGCCAATAGAGCTAGGGATCCGATTTTTGGTACACAGGGAGAAGTATAGGAGCCAAGTGTGTTGACAAAATGTCACGTGAGCAGGATGACCTTTGACCTCAAAAACTTTGTTTGCCTCCTTATAGCAAAAATCAGACCTCTTGCTGTATCTGGTACTCCAGTATTGCATACCTGCATGTTTAATAATGTGCTAAATGATGCCAAGGTCAAAGGTCAAGGGGCATCCCCAAAATCTCGGTGTTCAATGTGGTCCCCAAAAAGGTCATTGTTCAAGACAGGCTAGCCTATTGGGACCCTTACATAGGCCAGAATAAGCCATTGGTATAGCTTAGCTGCAGAGGTATAGGGGAGGTCAAAGGTCATTGAAAAATCAGAAAAATAATAGTTTAAAAATCTTCTTCTCAAAAACTGCCAGGTCAATTTTCTTGAAATTTAATATATAGCATCTAGGTAGTATTGCCTATAAAGTTTGCGAAAAGATTTTGGATCGGTCAAATTTTATGGAAATGGGACAGTAAAAAACATTTTCATTTCAAAATTGTAGCCAGGTCACATGACTAATTAAAAATTCAAGACTAACATGCACTACCTCTCATTGACCTTAAACATTGTACCAAGTTTCAAAAAATTTCATTGAGCAGTTTCTGAGATTAGGAAGGACAAAAAAACGGCAGAAGAAGAAGAAGAAGAAGAAGAAGGAAGTAGAACTTGAGCAATACCAATAGGGTCCTCGCCCATGAGGGCGCTCGGCCCCTAAAAAGCCAATGAAAGCAATAGGGGAAAGCTGTAGGCATATGGGCCATGGTACACATAGACAGGGATATGCTGTTGAGATGCTTAGGTCAAAGGTAGAGCTACTAGGTCAAAGGTCATCCGTTACCCACGAAGATAGTCCGGTTCAAAAAATAGTGCGTGTCTCTATGCTTGAATAGCAGCTGATCAGCACTCAGCTAGTGGCTTACAAAGATAGAGCATGGGTTGTAAGTTGATTTTAGAGCCAACATGAGATTCATTCCAAAATCGGATCAGTGTTTCAGAATGTGAAGCAAGCGAGCTTTCATCTGATTGAGTTACGTACGAGGCCAGCCTACAGCTTATGAATAGGGAATATGCTCAGCCAGCATTACTGCACAGGGGCTGCTAATGCCAATGCTGGGCAAGCCAATAGAGCTAGGGGTCTGATTTTTGGTACATGGGGAGACGTGTGGAAGCAAAGATTTTGGGCAAAAAGTCACGTGACCAGGATGACCTTTGACCTGGATTTCACCAATGGGCTTGTAAATCAGTAACCACAAGTGCTACTGCCTTGATATTTGGTAGGATGGAAGAGAATATGGTACCACACCATGTGGCTTATTAAGGATGCGCATATCTAATGCCGGGCTAGCCAATAGAGCTAGGGATCTGATTTTTGGTACACAGGGAGAAGTATAGGATCCAAGTGTGTTGGCAAAATGTCACGTGACCAGGATGACCTTTGACCTCGATTTCGCGAATAGGCTTGTAAATCAGTAACCACAAGTGCTACTGCCTTGATATTTGGTGGGATGGAAGACAATATGGTACCACATCACGTGGCTCATTAATTATGCGCATATCTAATTCCGGGCTAGCCAATAGAGCTAGGGATCTGATTTTGGTACACAGGGAGAAGTATAGGAGCCAAGTGTGTTGACAAAATGTCACGTGACCAGGATGACCTTTGACCTCAAAAACTTTGTTTGCCTCCTTATAGCAAAAATCAGACCTCTTGCTGTATCTGGTACTCCAGTATTGCATACCTGCATGTTTAATAATGTGCTAAATGATGCCAAGGTCAAAGGTCAAGGGGCATTCCCAAAATCTCGGTGTTCAATGTGGTCCCCAAAAAGGTCATTGTTCAAGACAGGCTAGCCTATTTGGACCCTTACATAGGCCAGAATAAGCCATTGGTATAGCTAGCTGCAGAGGTATAGGGGAGGTCAAAGGTCATTGAAAAATCAGAAAAATAATACTTTAAAAATCTTCTTCTCAAAAACTGCCAGGTCAATTTTCTTGAAATTTAATATATAGCATCTAGGTAGTATTGCCTATAAAGTTTGCGAAAAGATTTTGGATCGGTCAAATTTTATGGAAATGGGACAGTAAAAAACATTTTCATTTCAAAATTGTAGCCAGGTCACATGACTAATTAAAAATTCAAGACTAACATGCACTACCTCTCATTGACCTTAAACATTGTACCAAGTTTCAAAAAATTTCATTGAGCAGTTTCTGAGATTAGGAAGGACAAAAAAACGGCAGAAGAAGAAGAAGAAGAAGAAGAAGAAGAAGAAGAAGAAGGAAGTAGAACTTGAGCAATACCAATAGGGTCCTCGCCCATGAGGGCGCTCGGCCCCTAATTAAAGCTGCAAGCAGCGTTGGCGGGGCCCAAGCGGTAAACATGGTTTAAACTTTTTGCACTGATGATATTATGTGCAAAATTTAAGCTTGGAAAAGAAGGATTTTAAACATCATCTCAGAGGTACTATGTGTTTCACTAGCTATTGCATATTAACGCAAAATCCAAGAGGGCGGCCAAACCATGTGATTTATTGAAATGCCTTTTGCAAACTTCAAAGAGATTGAATTTAAGATGATAAGAGTAAAATTCAGTTAAATCCGTGCGGTGGTTCTAGAGAAGAAGATTTTTAAAGATTATATTGCGATTTTTGCAAAATCCAAGTTGGCGGCCAAATCACGGGACCGATCCAAATGTCGTTTACAAACTTGAAAGAGATCACTCTAAGGATGACATGAGTAAAATTTCAGCTCAATCGTTGAGTTTGTTCTGGAGAAGAAGATTTTTCAAGATTAAATTGCTTTTTTTCAGAAAATCCAATATGGCGGCCAAATCACGTGACTGATCCAAATGTCTTTTGCAAACTTGAGAGAGATCACTCTAAGGATGACATGAGTAAAATTTCAGCTCAATCGGTGTTTGGTTCTGGAGAAGAAGAATTTTTAAAGATTAAATTGGGATTTGTCAAAAATCCAATATGGCGGCCAAACCACGGGACCGATCCAAATGTCTTTCGCAAACTTGAAAGAGATCAGTCTAAGGATGACATGAGTAAAATTTCAGCTGAATCGGTGTTTTGGTTCTGGAGATGAAGAATATTGAAGATTAAATTGCGATTTTCGCAAAATCCAAGATGGCGGCCAAACCACGTGACCGATCAAAAGGCTTTCGCAAACTTGAAAGAGATCAGTCTAAGGATGACATGAGTAAAATTTCAGCTGAATCGGTGTTTTGGTTCTGGAGAAGAAGAATATTGAAGATTAAATTGCGATTTTCGCAAAATCCAAGATGGCGGCCAAACCACGAGACCGATCAAAATGGCTTTCGCAAACTTGAAAGAGATCACTCTAAGGATGACATGAGTAAAATTTCAGCTAAATCGGTAGCTTGGTTTTGGAGAAGAAGATTTTTAAAGATTAAATGTTTTTTTTTCGAAAATCCAAGATGGCGGCCAAATCACGTGACCGATCCAAATGTTTTTTGCAAACTTGAAAGAGATCACCTTAAGGATGACATGAGTAAAATTTCAGCTCAATCGGTGTTTTGGTTCTGGAGAAGAAGAATATTGAAGATTAAATTGCGATTTTCACAAAATCCAAGATGGCGGCCAAACCACGTGACCGATCAAAATGTCTTTTGCAAACTTGAAAGGGATCACTCTAAGGATGACATGAATAAAATTTCAGTTTAATCGGTAGCTTGGTTCTGGAGAAGAAGATTTTTAAAGATTAAATGGGTATTTTTCGAAAATCCAATATGGCGGCCAAGGTCACGTGACCGCACGCGATTTTATTTGCAAAATCTAAAGACCTTAGGCCATGCTTGCTGTACAAAAAATTTCAAACTTACTAGACCCCTAGGTATTCTGGAGAAGCCATTTTTCGGTTTTTGGAAAATCCAATATGGTCGCCAGGTCACGTGACCAATGAAAATTTCAAGGGTCAGGTGCACGAGTACTAACTGGCACCAATGAGTCCTGCAAGTTTGAGAAGTTTTCGTTCAGCCGTTTAAGAGATCTAGGTTGACAAAGAAACGGCAGAAGAAGAAGAAGAGGAGGAATTAAAGCTGCAAGCAGCGTTGGCGGGGCCGAGCAGCTCGCATAGTTGATGAGAAACATACGGCGTCATCTTGAGATCTGCAATCATAACAAACATGAAGGTTTCTGTACTAATTGTTGCTCACGTTTAGGTACATATGTACATTTGGGGTCAAAGGGTATAGCACTGTTGATTACAGAGTTATGGACAAATATATATATTTGAGGTCAAAGGTCATTGGAGTCACGTGACATTTTGTCAAAAAAATTGTATCCCATAGTTATCCCTATATACCAAAAACCAGACCTCTAACTCTATTGGCTTGCCCAGAATTAGATATGTGCATATTTAATGAGGCATGACCTATGGTACCATAAGGTCTCCCATCATACCAAGTATGAGGGGTGTAGCCCTTGTGGTTACTGAGTTATGGACATATATGTATATTTGAGGTCAAAGGTCATCAAGGTCACGTGACATTTTGTCCAAAAAAATTGTATCCCATAGTTATCCCTATGTACCAAATATCAGACCTCTAACTCTATTGGCTTGCCCAGAA
Organism: Ptychodera flava; assembly: GCF_041260155.1. Taxonomy (NCBI): domain Eukaryota; kingdom Metazoa; phylum Hemichordata; class Enteropneusta; family Ptychoderidae; genus Ptychodera; species Ptychodera flava. The sequence continues at coordinate 3,395,181 of NW_027248280.1, forward strand.
TTAGATATGTGCATATTTAATGAGGCATGACCTATGGTACTATAAGGTCTCCCATCATACCAAGTATGAAGGGTGTAGTCCTTGTGGTTACTTAGTTATGGACATATATGTTTATTTGAGGTCAAAGGTCATCTCGGTCACGTGACATTTTGTCAAAAAAATTGTATCCCATAATTATCCCTATATGCCAAATATCAGACCTCTAACTCTATTGGCTTGCCCAGAATAGATATGTGCATATTTAATGAGGCATGACCTATGGTACCATAAGGTCTCCCATCATACCAAGTATGAGGGGTGTAGCCCTTGTGGTTACTGAGTTATGGACATATATGTATATTTGAGGTCAAAGGTCATCAAGGTCACGTGACATTTGTCAAAAAAAATTCTATCCCATAGTTATCCCTATATACCAAAACCAGACCTCTAACTCTATCGGCTTACCCAGAATTAGATATGTGCATATTTAATGAGGCATGACCTTTGGTACCATAAGGTCTCCCATCATACCAAGTATGAAGGGTGTAGCCCTTGTAGTTACTGAGTTATGGACATATATGTATATTTGAGGTCAAAGGTCATCAAGGTCACGTGACATTTTGTCAAAAAAATTGTATCCCATAGTTATCCCTATATACCAAAAACCAGACCTCTAACTCTATTGGCTTGCCCAGAATTAGATATGTGCATATTTAATGAGGCATGACCTATGGTACCATAAGGTCTCCCCCCATCATACCAAGTATGAAGGGTGTAGCCCTTGTGGTTACTGAGTTATGGACATATATGTTTACTTGAGGTCAAAGGTCATCAAGGTCTGTGAGTGACATTTTGTCAAAAAAATTGTATCCCATAGTTATCCCTATATACCAAATATCAGACCTCTAACTCTATTGGCTTGCCCAGAATTAGATATGTGCATAATCAATGAGGTTTAGAAACATGCTAGGGTCATAGGTCAAGTTCATCCTCAAAACATTGATTTGCAGTTTGATAACCTGTTGGTCATTGTTCAGTAGTGACAAGCCCCCGGCCCCCCAGGACACTCACATAGGCCAGAATAACCCATTGGTATAGCTTAGCTGCAGAGTTATAGGGAAGGTCAAAGGTCATTGAAAAATCAGAAAAATAATACTTTAAAAATCTTCTTCTCAAAAACTGCCAGGTCAATTTCCTTGAAATTTAGTATATAGCATCTAGGTAGTATGGCCTATAAAGTTTGCGAAAAGATTTTGGATCGGTCAAATTTTATGGAAATGGGACAATAAAAAACATTTTCATTTCAAAATTGTAGCCAGGTCACATGACTAATTAAATATTCAAGACTAACATGCACTACCTCTCATTGACCTTAAACATTGTACCAAGTTTCAAAAAAATTCATTCAGCAGTTTCTGAGATTAGGACGGACAAAAAAACGGCAGAAGAAGAAGAAGAAGAAGAAGAAGAAGGAAGTAGAACTTGAGCAATACCAATAGGGACCTCGCCCTGAGGGCGCTCGGCCCCTAAAAAAGTAGAACTCGAGCAATAACAATAGGGTCCCAGCCGGTCGGCTTGGGCCCCTAATTAAAGCTGCAAGCAGCGTTGGCGGGGCCCAAGCGGATAACATGGTTGAAAGATCTTGTACTAATGATATTATGTGCAAAATTCGATCTTGGAAAAGTATGATTTTGAACATCATCTCATAGTTACTGTACGTGTCAGTGGGAATTGCATGTTTTACGTAAAATCCAATATGGCGGCCAAATATGAAGGGTGTAGCACTTGTGGTTTGTGAATATTGACATATACTCATATTTAAGGGCAAAGGTCATCGAGGTCACGTGATATTTTGTCAAAAAAATTGTAATGCTAAGTTATCCCTATATACCAAAAATCAGACCTCTAGCTCTATTGGCTGGCTCAGAATTAGATATGCGCATAATTAATGAGGTACAGGATGTGGTGTCATAAGGTCTCCCATCATACCAAATATGAAGGGTGTAGCACTTGTGGTTACTGAGTTATGGACATATACGTATATTCAAGGTCAAAGGTCATGAAGGTCACATGACATTTTGCCAAAAAAATTGTATTGCTAAGTTATCCCTATATACCAAAAATCAGACCTTTAGCTCTATTGACTGGCTGAGAATTAGATATGCGCATAATTAATGAGGTACAGGATGTGGTGTCATAAGGTCTCCCATCATACTAAATATGAAGGGTGTGAGCACTTGTGGTTACTGAGTTATGGACATATACTCATATTTAAGGTCAAAGGTCACCGATTTCACGTGACATTTTGTCAAAAAATTGTATTGCTAAGTTATCCCTATATACCAAAAATCAGACCTCTAGCTCTATTGGCTGGCTCAGAATTAGATATGCGCATAATTAATGAGGTACAGGATGTGGTGTCATAAGGTCTCCCATAATACCAAATATGAAGGGTGTAGCACTTGTGGTTACTGAGTTATGGACATATACGTATATTCAAGGTCAAAGGTCATCGAGGTCACATGACATTTTGTCAAAAAATTGTATTGCTAAGTTATGCCATATACAAAAAATCAGACCTCTAGCTCTATTGGCTGGCTCAAAATTAGATATGCGCATAATTAATGAGGTACAGGATGTGGTGTCATAAGGTCTCCCATCATCCCAAATATGAAGGGTGTAGCACTTGTGGTTACTGAGTTATGGACATATACGTATATTCAAGGTCAAAGGTCATCGAGGTCACGTGATATTTTGTCAAAAAATTGTATTGCTAAGTTATCCCTATATACCAAAATCAGACCTCTAGCTCTATTGGCTGGCTCAGAATTAGATATGCGCATAATTAATGAGGTACAGGATGTGGTGTCATAGGTCTTCCATCATACCAAATATGAACGGTGTAGCACTTGTGGTTACTGTGTTATGGACATATACGTATATTCAAGGTCAAAGGTCATGAAGGTCACATGACATTTTGTCAAAAAAATTGTATTGCTAAGTTATGCCTATATACCAAAATCAGACCTCTAGCTCTATTAGCTGGCTCAGAATTAGATATGCGCATAATTAATGAGGTACAAGATGTAGTGTCATAAGGTCTCCCATCATACCAAATATGAAGGCTGTAGCAATTGTGGTTACTTAGTTATGGACATATATGTATGTTTGAGGTCAAAGGTCATGGAAGTCATGTGACATTTTATTAAAAAAATTGTTTTCCGTGGTTATCCCTATATACCAAAAATCAGACCTCTGGCTCTATTGGATTGCCCAGAATTAGATATGACTCTTACATAGGCCAGAATAAGCCATTGATATAGCTTAGCTGCAGAAGTATAGGGGAGGTCAAAGGTCATTGAAAAATCAGAAAAATAATACTTTAAAAATCTTCTTCTCAAAAACCGCCAGGTCAATTTCCTTGAAATTTCATATATAGCATCTAGGTAGTATTGCCTATAAGTTTGCGAAAAGATTTTGGATCGGTCAAATTTTATGGAAATGGGACAATAAAAAACATTTTCATTTCAAAATTGTAGCCAGGTCACATGACTAATTAAAAATTCAAGGGTCAGGTGCACGAGTACTACCCATCACCTGTTACCCCTGCAAGTTTGAGAAGTTTTCGTTCAGCCGTTCGAGAGATCTAGGTGAGCAAAGAAATGGCAGAAGAAGAAGAAGAGGAAGTCAGTAGAACTTGAGCAATAACAATAGGGTCCCAGCCGGTCGGCTTGGGCCCCTAAAGAAGAGGAAGTAGTAGAACTTGAGCAATAACAATAGGGTCCCAGCCGGTCGGCTTGGGCCCCTAATTAGGGGCCCAAGCCGACCGGCTGGTACCTCATTAATTATGCGCATATCTAATTTTGAGCCAGCCAATAGAGCTAGAGGTCTGATTTTTTGTATATAGGCATAACTTAGCAATACAATTTTTTTGACAAAATATCACGTGACCTCGATGACCTTTGACCTTGAATATACGTATATGTCCATAACTCAGTAACCACAAGTGCTACACCCTTCATATTTGGTATGATGGGGACACCTTATGACACCACATCCTGTACCTCATTAATTATGCGCATATCTAATTCTGAGCCAGCCAATAGAGCTAGAGGTCTGATTTTTGGTATATAGGGATAACTTAGCAATACAATTTTTTGACAAAATGTCATGTGACCTCGATGACCTTTGACCTTAAATATGAGTATATGTCCATAACTCAGTAACCACAAGTGCTACACCTTCATGTATGGTATGATGGGAGACCTTATGACACCACATCCTGTACCTTATTAATTATGCGCATATCTAATTTTCAGCCAGTCAATAGAGCTAAAGGTCTGATTTTTGGTATATAGGGATAACTTAGCAATACAATTTTTTTGACAAAATGTCACGTGACCTTCATGACCTTGACCTTGAATATACGTATATGTCCATAACTCAGTAACCACAAGTGCTACACCCTTCATATTTGGTATGATGGGAGACCTTATGACACCACATCCTGTACCTCATTAATTATGCGCATATCTAATTCTGAGCCAGCCAATAGAGCTAGAGGTCTGATTTTTGGTATATAGGGATAACTTAGCATTACAATTTTTTTGACAAAATATCACGTGACCTCGATGACCTTTGCCCTTAAATATGAGTATATTTCAATATTCACAAACCACAAGTGCTACACCCTTCATATTGGCCGCCATATTGGATTTTACGTAAAACATGCAATTCCCACTGACACGTACAGTAACTATGAGATGATGTTCAAAATCATACTTTTCCAAGATCGAATTTTGCACATAATATCATTAGTACAAGATCTTTCAACCATGTTATCCGCTTGGGCCCCGCCAACGCTGCTTGCAGCTTTAATTCAATCTGGTATTGGTCTATTTCGTCTGTAATCAACTGGTTCATGCCACTTCTCCTGACTAAGTCAGTCCAAGTGCCTATCTTTACTCTCTACCTCAAAGTTGTATGTTAAATAAATTACTGTATAAATCAAAGTCGTCCCGTACTTTATGCTGATATAGCGACTAATTCAGACGATAGACCTACGCAGCTGGAGAGATCTACGAAAGTACTTTGCTATTCAGTTTAATATATGTGTCTATCACAAATACACTTCGAAAATTCACAACTACGACGAGTGTAGAGAAGAGACACAACAGTCGCTCGTACTCGATTGAAACTTTACCTTTTATTATTTTTTATCAAGCTGCAACACCGTGAAATAGTGTTACCTATTACTACTATGATACGATTGCTCTTTAGGAACCAGAAAGGTACATACTGACAGAGTCACTGGTCAAGTCAGTACGATAATAGCGTTTTGGTTGATATGAAACAATACGACAGAATAATCAAGAAGAGTGTCACAGTTACGGTGTTTTTATCGCAACATATTGGTGTAAAATTTAAATTTGCGAGATGGCAATACGATGAGATTACTAAGAGACGGTTTGTAAGAAAATTGACAAATCTTTGCATGCCATAACATTCTAGAAGATAAACAGTTGTATCTCATTTCATCAAATTTGTCGCAGTATTTCTAGACATATCACAATAATTATTTAATTATGAAGATTAATAAAATATATAAATTAACATTCAATTGACGTAATATTGCTTGAAAGCACTTAAGTTTGAATTGAGCGTGAAGTAATTATATTCTTCTAAAATGCGAGAACAAACTCGCCTGTTAAAAACAGAAACAAGCATATTACTGTTTGAGGGATCATGACCATTCATTGCAATTCGTCTCGTCACATGCATTGCAATTTTAGCTGTCGTAAGAAGAAAATTGAAAAGCGCAAAAGTATTCTTGTCCATGTATGATTTATCAAAGGGTGGGCCTAAAACAAACCACCAGAATAAAATCTTGCATTCCTGACCAAGAAAACGGTGACAGAGTTTACAAAGGAGAATGAACAAAGGAGAAAGACGATTCTAAAAATATGTGTAAAAGGTCATCTCTTACACAACAGAAAATACAATCAAAGGATGAGCTATATCAAGAATGGAAAATAAACGAGCCAGTTGCGTACGCACCGTGGAGAAGATGCCAGAAAATCTCTTCTTTTTTTGGAATTGGACTGAGATAACAAGAAGTGAACAAAGGTTTGATATTTTCAGAAAGTGAAAGCAGATCTCTCAAAACTGTATCTTGACGTTTATTGTTCGCATGAAAATTGGACATAATCAAGATTTTTTTATACCAACCCTTTCAAATTTATAATAACTTAAGAGACAATTCAAAATAATATGGTCATCAGTGCCTTTACAAATAAGTTCGAAAGAGTACAAAGGACGATGACAAGAATGAACGTCATCCAAATCAATTTCCTCTTCAAAATAACTTTGGATTTTGTTTTTTAAATCACAGGGAATAGAATCAATCAACGTCTTGAGAGTATTTGTTACATTTCTATCCGAATGAATAGAAACAATGTTTTTAAACTGGCTTGGAGAGCGCCAAGCTTTTTTTGGAAAGGGTCAAAAAGATCTCCAACTTTTGTAATGCCAGCACTGATAAAGTGATTAACAAGAGTACTATATAGAGACGGTTTGTAAAACTAACACAATCGTTGAAAAAAGGGCTTCATGGAAGATATCTTTGATTGAAAGGGGTCCACCTTTTCTCAGAAAAATACATGACTTCCAGACTTTCAAAAACTCATACAAGATACAATTTAGGTAGAAATTCTGGAACAGACTGAAAATTCACTGTAAATAGTTGAGAGGTGTACTTGAGATTACCAGCACTTCGAAAATAAAAATCAGCAAACAAAAATGAAGGATGATCCAGACCTGAATACAAGTATCTTTGAAGATTAATTCAACCTGAAAGCTTTCACACGTGAAGAGAGATCGATAAGATTTTTCCCTCCTAACTTCAATAGAGCAAACACTGTTCGACTTGGCACCAATGTTTGCCTTGCAAGAAGAAATAGTAAGAAATTTGTGCCGAATTTCATCAATGATAAAAGCAGGAGGACAGAGGCAAATTAAACGATGAAAGAGTTTAGTTGCAGCAAGTTGATTAATAGCGATAACACGGCCTTGGAATGACATAGCAAGAGCATATCTATTCCACCAAGGTAACTTTTTGTCATTCTTTGTAACACACTCACTATAGTTTTTTGAAAAAAACTCGTTACTGTTACCAAAATAAGTACCAAGGACTTTGAGACCAATACTACTATTCCAAAGAATTTCAAGCGGATGATCAGCACGCCCACGCCATGAGCCTACCCAATAGACTTAGGGACTTACGATAGTTAATTTTTGCATTACTGGCATGCTCATAGACAGAAAACCAATATTTAAACCTCAAAAAATCAGTATCACAAGAGTATTAACGTCATCAGCATAGGCTGAAAGTTTACATTTACGGTCACTTGAATTTGGAAACATAACACCTTAAATACTGTCATCTTGTCTTATTCTGTGTAAAAGAGGTTCAATAACAATTGCATACAGCTGCCTTGATAATGAGCAACCTTGCCTTATACCACGTGAAAACTGAACTGGAGCAGTAAGGGAACTGTTAACACGAACAAGACTATCAGTTTGAGTATACAGAAGTTTAATAAAATCAATGAAATTTTCACCAAACCCGAACGCATGCAGAGTTTGAAAAAGATAATGATGACTCACACGATCAAAAGCTTTTTCCCGATCTAAAGAAAGAATACCAAGAGGAAGATTCATGTCATTATGAAAATGAACGCAATCCTAATTAAATGAATATTGTCAAAAATCTGTATGCCTGTAACAGTATAACTTTTATCTACATGAATGGTATCTTGCAAACTTGCTTTAAGCGAAGCGATAAAGCTTTAGTGAAATTTTATAATCAGAGCAAAGCAAACTGATAGGTCTCCAGTTCTTAAGAAGAGAGTTATCACCTTGTTTCGGAAGGAGTGTGATAACAGCTCTACGACAGGACGTTGGAAGAAGGCCATCGGAAATTGACTTTTGAAAAACCTGGTGAAAATCGTTTTCCAATAGAGACCAGAATTTTTATACAATTCACAAGGAATGCCATCAACACCAGGTGTTTTACCATTTGCAATGTTCTTGAGTGCAAAGGTGTACTCATCAAGACTAATGGGTTCATCAAGTGCGTAACTTTGTCAGCCGGTAATTGAGGGAGATCATGAAGCAAAGTATTTTGTGCTTCGGGCGAAACAGGCTCAGCAGTAAACAGGTTTTGATAAAACTGGCGAGTAAGTTGACGAATTTCTCTCTTATTTTCAGTAATTGTATGATCTTCACGTTGGAGATGAGTAATGGATTTACGACAACCTTTGTATTTTTCAAGAGAAAAGAAAAACTGTGAATGAGTATCAGAATCATTGAGCTGTTGAAAACGAGAACGAATAACTGCACCTCTGGTATCAAGTTTCTGAAAACTTTCTAATAGGTCTTTTGCTGATGATATTTTGTTTCTAGAGAAAGCTGAGTATGAACCAATGTTTCCAAAGTACGAATTTCCTCAATAAGCTTTTGTTTTGAAGTGATGAACTTTTACTGCTGACTGAATTCTTTAATCTTTTGTTTTCCTATATCCCACCAAGACTGAAGAGAAGAAAACCTATCCTTCTCTTTACACAGAATTCCTTAATTAAAGTACAGTAATTTTCATCGTTAAGAAGACAAGGAGTGCGACACCGAACTGGATTTTTGTTGACACTCGAATTCATAGTTAAAACAAGAGAAACAAGATAGTGATCAGATAAATCAGTAGGAGAGTCAATAGACACAGATTTGATTTTCGAAGTCAACGTCTTGTTGATGAAGAAAGTATCAATACGAATTTTTTGCTCTCCTCTCTGCCACGTAAAATTTTGAGCCTGCTTATGAAAATAACGCCAGACATCAGAAAGCTTACAGCGATGGAAAGAGAAAAAAAAACTGTGGAACTGACTGTGGTTCAATACGAGACGACCAATCTAAATCAGGAACAAGAGTACAATTAAAGTCGCCCCTATGACAATATGTGCATTATCAAGATCAAAATCAAGGCGAAATTTACGAAGACTTTGAAAAGAAAATACAACGATCGTCTCCACTTGAAGGAGCATAAATATTGAGCAAATGAAAGGAAGTGTCATCCATCTTAATATGCAAATGAAGTAGACGACCCTGGACGACAGCTTTTTGCAGAAACAACATCAACATTTTTGTTTCGCGGAAACAGCACTGCAACCCCAGCAGAATTACTAGTACCGTGTGAGAAGTAAATAGACGCGCGCCAAACTACTTGCCACTGAGCCTGATTAGCCAACGATACTCCCTCGCTAGCTCATTGAGGCTGCGTTCACAAATAATGGCAGGGAGCTGGAGGAATTGTGATTGAAATCTAATGCTTGTCAGATCCCGCTCAGTACATTAAAAACATTTTCAAGTTCTGCCAGTCTGTATGATCAATTTTTTTCACGCCCAACCCCTAAATTATCATATAACCGCATATTTATTTATGTATTTATTGCCAGCACACAAATATACATCATTTGCACAGCTCAGCTTGCAGATGTTTGACACTACCAGTTATCAGCTGTTTCTAGAGCCATTGAGGCAAGTTCTAAAACCAATCCATTTTGAAATACATCAGTTGATTTTTTGAATCATCAGTCTCAGCCTACTCTGACTGTAGATAATCTAACTCTGGCCAGGTCAATGGCACCATGCTGAAGAGCACATAAAACGACAATAATAAGAGAGTACGTAAATAATGAATATCTGGCAACTTTTTGCAAAATTGTGAAAAAGCAAGCACATGTGGCCTACTAAAGTACAAGACATACAATGACTTAGATGCTACTTATTTTTATGTTGATGCGATACGTAAGATAGTTGAGTATAATAATAGATAGCTTTATGTATCGTAATTTACAGACTCACGTGACTAAAATATCTCGTGATTGGTTGCTAATTGACATTTAGTGCTTCATTACAGATACAATACTAAAATTTTCATGTTTTCATTTTTAACTGAGAGCAAAGCCAAATAGGCCGGTCTGGGTGTACAATTTCTACTAATTTTCGTCGGCGCTCGCGATGAAAAATATGCTTAGATTCTAAAAGTCGGTTTTTTAGTTTAATCATCTTTATTGTCGGTTGTGCGACCAGTTTCAAAGTCAAAACTTTTCTTATAGTGAAATTCATATTGCTATTTGACATTTGACGAACAAAGTTGCCTGTTCATTTAAATACGTTCATTAGGAAGCAGAAAGGTTGACAGACTTTCGACGGTGATAACCAAAATTTGCCTTAAGCCGTGACGTATCATCAGTTGCAGTTTACCAGCTTTTGAGAATGAAGAATAGATGTAATTTTGCCAGCGTTGTTCCTTCGTTGTTTATCTGACATTATTGAACACTGAAGGAATAAAAAGTTGAATGACTACATAAGCGATTCTCGATACCCGATATTGACCTTAACATTGAATGGTGAACGCTGTTCAACAATTGTCTAATGTAGACCATCGAAATCGCTAGACTTGACGAGAGAGAGAGAGAGAGAGAGAGAGAGAGAGAGAGAGAGAGAGAGAGAGAGAGAGAGAGAGAGAGAGAGAGAGAGAGAGAGAAGTGTGTGTGTAAGAGAGAGAGGAAATTATCAGTCGCGTCAGTTACATAGAAGGGTAGTCAAATAAACGTTTAATCAATCAATTACATGGGTCTTTCAATACTGCTAAATTCACACTCGTACCGATCATCACTTGTTATATTCAGCGAGTGTCAATTCTAGAATGTGCATTTAAAATACGTATACGAGGTCGATACTCTTTGCACAATGTAAAGGCAAACACAGCTCTAACTTTCTGGATGTGGCTCAGTTTGCTCAGCTAATGCAGACATTGAATTGTTAAAAACTCAGATATAACATAACCAAATAGTGTCAATGAATTACATATCTGCATATTTAATTAATTTCTCAGTAGGAATTAACATGCGTAGTATCGATACACAATACGAGTCCTTCTAATTTGACTAATCACTGCCAGGTTTTGTGAAAATAGTGCCATGCATCAGGAATTAACAACGTACGGTTCTATTTGATACGATTTATCTAAAATAAGTGCCATTATAATCTAACTGGTGACAACAACATCCGATCTAAATCAAAATACATTGTTTACTATGTTTACCATGTTTTTGCTTACGTAGCCAAACCTGTACACGTATATAAACAATGGAGAAATTGGAGGTTTGACTAATTAAATGAACTTTTATTTGATACAGATAATTTAAATCAGCCTAATTGAACCTTTTATCATGTCTTCTCAGAATCCAACTGAATACAAAGGTTCAATCTATTAGCCGCTGAAACCATTACACTTCCCAAACTACTATGACAACATGATAAACTGTCTCTGGACAGTTTTTGTGCCTGAAGACGCCATGATAAGAGTAGAATTCAAAAGCTTTGGAACGGAAGCTGCATACGATTTCATGTCGGCTGGACGTGGGCAAGAACCGGACAGTGGGACCTCGGTAATCTCAAGGCATTCTGGTAATGTATTACCGGGGTCATTCATAGAATCTCCGAGTGTGTGGATAAGCTTTACGTTCGACAGCTCAATAGTAGCCCCTGGATTCGAAGTTGTGGTATCTGCACACCACGGTAAATACCTAGCTATATCTATTTGCATATTTAGAGATCCCTAGAGGGTCTTTGCAAGATTAAAAAGTAATCATCCGCTCGCAGGGATTCCAAATTTACCAGTTTATATTTTTTCATTGCGTGAAGTGTGTAATTTTTTATATGGTACAGAACAATTGACAAGCATCACGATGAAAATTTAATTACAAACCAATATCACTTTCTTGTCCTTTCCAATAAACAGAAAAAATTGTATTCTTAGAAAAAATACAATCATGTATATTGGGATCGACAAATTGCTGTAATTTGACTGTACACGGCGAATTGTCATATATTGTATACGGAAGGCATGCATTGTGTACGGATGACCGATTGGCGAGTCTGATACACACATGGCATGTATGAGTCCATACATGACCTTTATAAGATCGTGTATAGCCAAATCAGTCATTAAACCGCTTTGATTTCCATAATGTAGTAGTGAAAATACTTGATAAATTTCTTATTATTAGAGCAATGGCCGTTGTGTAATGTAATTGATTTACACCTAATGTGATGTTGCTAAATGCTAAAACAATAAGTACGCGTTCACGCACACATACATCCCTACCCGCATTGGCAGAACTACCTGTAACCAGGTTCCTCACTACGAAAGGGCCTTCTAGCCCACGTTGAGTTCGGAAAGTAAAAAGTAACTCGGAAAGTTAAAAAAAACCCCTAAGTCATCGATAATATCCCTCGACTTAATACATTGATCAAATGATGACATTGTGGTTTATAAAGGAGGTACACCTGACAGGTTCTCTTTCTGAAGAACACAAATTCAGCAATGGCAATATTATACCGAGTCCTTTAATCATAGCCTGTTGTATGTGTACTGTTTGATAGGCCTAAAAATGGAAATTTTGAATTCCTTGTAAACGCTTGAAAGTGAAATTGTGAATGTTCATTTTCATCATTCGCTTTAACAACGATTGTAATCGTTTTACAGATATGTACACCAGTTTCAATACCAGAACGACGTTAAAATATATGGCGTCGGATTGTCTCTCTCTTCACTGGCTGTCTGATGGAAATGACGTTGTCATCGAATCACCAAATTATCCAAACACGTATCACAATGACGTCGAATGTAGCTGGGTAATATCGACAAATTTTCGATACCATTTCCGCGTTTCGTTCAACACCTTCCGCACTGAGGCAGGATATGACACCCTTGTTACAGGGACGGGAATCCAACCTGGCTCCGTTTTCACTCAGATGGCTCGATGACCAGGTCAGGATTACGGTTGGTGATAACCGCAGTTCAGTAATGATGCAATGATATTGCAAAATCAAACTTTCAAACAATTATGACTAATTGTATTGCCACTGTGCAGTTTTTGCACTACAGCACCCGACTCTGTGATGCTATGGTTAGTGGTGAGGCATGGCAAATCCATTGTGCATTTTTGATAAAAGCACCAAATTTGGCTCAGATGTGTCTTACTATGTGTTGAACAAATTCAGATACCGAGCCACTGAAAATCTGTTGAAGCGTTGCCATGGCAACCATTTTTAAAATGGCCGCCAGACAAGGTATTTCTCACCTGGTAAATGTTAACTGCACAACGTGTTGAGTAATTTTGGGTTGAATATTTTCAATTAGAAACTATGGGAAAAGTAATTTACATTGTTTTTCAACTTTTTTTAATCGCCTGACTTGTTAAACAGGTAAATGCAGACAAAAATACAATTCTTATGTATAAAATGCACGGTATTAGATCCTTTCAAAGAAAGACACTATGTCAGCAGTCAAGAAATATTAGACCATGGGCTAGAGGGGTCTACATGCACCTCTAGGATATCAAACTGTATTTATAGAAGCCTTAGGATCCCTAGAATACGAAATAAAATTTTAACAGAAAAAAAGGGGATGCAATAACTGCTACGGTTGTGTTTTGAGGAGTACCACAAAATCACTATTTTGCGCATACCCACGTGCATTTGTCTGGTAGTACTTGTAAGTCATCTGCTAAGCTTTTTTAACATAACCTGACTTGTTGGTATCATTAGAATGGAAATTTATTCTCCTTTAAAATGACATATGTAATATGCAATATCTTCCATAGATTTTTTTATGAAATAGGACCAAAACTTACTCGATACCCCAAAGTTTGCAACGCAAGTTATAGCTAATCTCAAATTATACCAATGTTTTACCTTGGCATCATACAAAAGGCAATGCTTTGTATGATATCTGTTTTATTTGCTACAGGGACATGTAAGTCATGTGAAATAGACTTTTGACAGAAAAAAAAGATTGGGATTATATAGCTCTACCGGTCATATTTTGAAGGGTACCGCAAAATCACAGTATTGCCAACTCTAATGCGTTTTCGTTAAACCTGTCTTCTTGTAAGTCATCTGCTGAGCTGAATTGTTAACATAACATGGCTTATAGGGTAACATTGGAAAGTAATTTTATTCTTCTTTCAGATGACATATTGTAATATGCAATATCTTCCATAGTTTTTATAAAATATGTCCAAAACTTACCCCATATCCCAAACTTTATATTGCAAATTACTGTCACTGCTTATCTCAAATTCTACCAATTTGTACCTAGACATATTACAAAGGGCAATGCTTTGCATGAAATCTGTTTTATTTGCTACAAGAATATGTCAAAATATGAAATAGACTTTTAACAGCAAAAATATCGGGATGCAATGGCTGTTACGGTCATGTTTTGAAGGGTACCTTAAAGTCAAAGTATTGTCAATCGCATCTTTGTTTGTAAGCGTGTCTCCTTGTAAGTCATCTCCTGAGCTATATTTTAACATAACATGGTTTATGGGGTAACATTGAAAAGTAATTTTATTCTTCTTTTGGATGAAATATTGTAATATGAATATCTTCCACTGTTTTTTATAAAATATGACCAAAACTTACCCTATACTCCAAACTTTATTGAAAATTAATGTCACTGCTTATCTCAAATTCTACAACCCTTTTACCTAGACATATAATAATAGGCACTGCCTTGTATGAAATCTCTTTTATTTACTACGGGAACGCGTCATAAATATGAAATAGACTTTTAACAGAAAAAATATTGGAATGCAACAGCTGTTACAGTCATGTTTTGAAGGGTATTGTAAAATCACAATTTTGAGACTCACTGATATTTTTGTTAAACCAGTGTTCGTTTAAGTCATCTGCTGAGCCTAACTTATACGTAACCTGGTTTATGGGGTTTCATTAGTAAAGCGATTTTTTCTTCTTTAAGATGACATATTGTGATACGCAATATCCTTTATAGTTTTCATGAAATAGGACCAAGACTTATCTAATACACCAAAAAAATAAATAAAAAATGACCTCTTATTTTACACTCTACCATTTTTGTTACACATAATACACATGGCAATATAATGCTTATATGAAATCAGTTTTGTTTGTAACAAACGTATGTCAAATTATGACATGAACCTATAACGGGAAGATTATATGATTTAGTAGCCATTGGGGTCATATTTGAAAGGGTATCCAGATACGGCAAATTTCCTGAAACATATGTTTTTTATCAAACACGCGTTTATGAAAGCAGTCAGCCAAAATCATAGTCACAGATGATCTCAAAATATTACCAACATCGCATATCAAAGTAGTTTGTTTCAAGTTTGCTTTGTAAGATTGGAACTAAAAAGTTCTTATCTGACAATCTAATTTAGTGTTTTTTGGCAGAGCAAGTTTTTGAAAACGAAACCATGGTGTGGGTTATACCCGCTATAAAGGAGATGAAAAAAGAAAGGCGTTATACTGAATTATACAACCAACTGATTGAGGAGCAAGGTGCGGAATTGTGCCTTTATAGGTTTTGTTTGCTAAACTGTATGTAAAGTCTATTTGGCTAAACTAGCTTTATACGATAAGCACAGCTAATTAGGAAAAGTTTAGCTGATCCAATAATCGTAATCTAATCATTGTACATTACATCAAGTTTACCTGGGCGTTCTTGAAGAAAAACTTGTATAGATATGTCAGAAAGCTGCAATCCCTTCATTAATATTATGGATATATCTGGTATTTAGCTTCTAAACTTCATAAATTTGCAAAAGTTTCTGTATATATGTCAGATAGCTTGGATTTCTTCATTAACAAAACTATGGATATACATAATACTTAGCTGCTCTAATGATAGTTTCGAAACTTCATAAATAAGCAGAATTTTCTTAAGTACTTTTCACTAGATATGTCCGATATTTAGTCGATTTAATTATCATTTCTAAACTTTATAAGTTATCTCAGGTTTAGCTGGGCATTCTTCAGTAAAATATTTCAAGGATATACATGAAGTTGAGCAGATCTAATTATCGCTTATGATCTTTAAGAATTAACTCAAGTTTAAAACGATGTTCTATAGTTTAAAAGCTTGTACCTGATACGTAGTTGATCTAATTATTGCTTCTATATAGTTTCTACAATAAAGCAGCTCAAATTTAGCTTGGTTGACATGTTGAAAATGTTCAAAATTTTGGAATAACTTTGCTGTAATTGTATGTCGCTGAATGTACAATTTATTTATTGTGAATACTGAACTACGTGAAATCTCTGAGGTTTATGTTTCAATCTTGACTGGAGTGTCACTATTTGCCTAAGAAGGAATACATCACATTTGATCAGATAATTGGCCAACCAACACTACCTTGCTTAGGTCTTGGGTGTACATGTCAAGTGGATAACCGAAATATGATTGGCAGTTGTCTAGGATTGTCGTTTAAACTTGTCGTCTCAGCCTCTGTAAACACCATGGAAAGGAATAAAATACTCGCCGGTCGACTAGCCATGCAAAAGCAAGCTCAGGTCCGGGGAGTGCCAAGCACGGACATCACTGACAAAAGTGCAGGATTGTGTTTGGGCTTTGCTTTCCCTACCTTTTACTTTTGTTACAACGAAAGAAAGTTAAGTTATACAATTGAATGACTATGGTACCATGTTTTTGCATTTGAATAAAAAAATGGTATACTATCAAGATTCGGACCAAAATACACGATGTTCAAAATATGATGGGCATGAATCTATATTTGTACAATAGACCATTGACGTGACGTTGAAATAACACTTAAACTACTTTGTAAACATGAAATTTATAGCAAATTACACAAGATCAGTTTTATGTTAAATGAATTATGAAAAGCACTGTATAAAACATAATATACATAGCCAAAAATAATACAATATGATGGTGTTCTCCAATGTACTAATTGTAGTTTACATGATAAATCTCTAACATTGACAACTATGGGGACGTATAAGAGATTTTCCCCACAAATGTTATCGCTTTCGAGCATTCAAACTTAAAGATTTGTTATACAGAATATATTATTATGTTTTTTTTGTATGTAGACCTAGGTATGAATGTAGATGAACAAGAGTTAGAGATTGGGTTAAATTCCCCGCACAGATTTCCATGTTAGGCCTTATGAGCAAGAACGCCCTGCAAAACTCGTCAATGGCTAATTATAAAGTTTAGAAACGATAATTAGAATGTCAAAATATTGCACATATCCAACGTTTTTACTCAAGAACATCCCATCCATTGGCAGAACATGGGACACGCTGTTCTTACACTCAAACACTTCATACCCTCCCCACCACCGCCATTGGCCAATCCAGGCGAATAGTTTGCAAAACCTGGTGAGTGTGTCGTACGTGTGATGCACACATACCAGCTACAACCCTAAAAAGGTTGAAACTGGTGCATCAACGATTACAAATAAAAATAAAATAAAAACTCTGAACAGTATCTTCTGATAGTCTACTTACACAGGACAGCTAACAGCTGTTCATCGTTAAAAAACATTAAATTTGGCAATTTCGAATCTTCCACTTTGGCCTAATGTGGCAGCCATATTGTCAATAAATTACAAAGAGAACTCACTTTTCTTAGAAAATGAAATAATCAAACAATAAACAATGCAGATAGTAATCTTAATATGCATTTATGATGGTAATACATCCACTATTCACCGCAGAATCATCCGTAGAACAGCACCTATGGGATTTTACAGTAATTGATGATCGCTATGTTTAAAAATGGCCGCCACACCAGAACGAGGCTCTATGCTTAAGGGTTTGGTATCCAAATTGATTTTAAAACAATAAAAATATGCAAATAGTAATCTTAATGGGCATTTATGATGGAAATACGTCCACTATTCCCCACAGAATCATCCGTAGAGCAGCAACTAGGGGATTTTATAGTGACTGATGGTCGCCATATTTAAAAATGGCCGCCACACCAGAACGAGGCTCAATCTGTGGTGGCTCGGTATCCAAATTGATTTATATTATAATAATCTACATTCATACCAAATTTCATGCTTTTATCACAAAATGCACAATTGTTATGAAAATTTTGGTTATGCCGCGCCACTATGGTGGATTGATGAACAAAGTCATGTACCACCAACAGCAATGTTGTAAGTCGAAGGAACGACTTTATATAGCACTGTTCAAAGCAGCTTTGCGCAACTAGGTGGTTGAATTTCACAAAAAAAGATAAAATATAATCTGGAAAAATTTTACATACTTTCAAATCGTATTTATAAATCTAATATCCATATATATCCGTTATGGGGTACACAATATAGATCGTAATAGCTTTGATGATTGGAAATGTACGGAAATATATAAAGCATGTATGAAGGGAAAGCTTGATGGCTTGATGTTGATCGCATATTCCAATGATTTCTTTGCAACATTGAACGGTATGTTTCACACAAGTTCACTTATCGTGGGATATAGTATGAATGGTTGACATGGTAAGTCAAACCAATAACACAGTATGGCATTACTAATTTGAAACGGCGAGTAGTAAAAATATTATAGTCAAGAAAAGATGCTGTGCACCCGAGGAATGTTAGAATAGGGTCATCTAGCCTCGAGCGTGTAGTTACATATTGTGGCTATTATACAGTATTGTATTCGGAGGTATTTAACATTAAAAGGCATTTTGAATAAATGTCACAATCTTATTAAGACCTATAGTTATTTTTTCAAAAGAAATTGTTTTATGGAGAAAAGTATATTTCGGTGTACATTTCAATAGAAAGAACAGTGCAACCTGACAGTGTACTTCAGAACTATTGGTACGTTTAAGATACACAGTTCATAGCGAGTAATCTTGATTGTACCATTTCAGAATGCATATAACTCTTTATGACTTATAACTGGCCATCATATATTGATGCTTTTTTTCATAAAACGAATTTTTTGATTATGTAATAAGCGCAAACAAAATGTCTAAAATAACTGACATATTTGCTGCTAACGCATTAGTCATTGCCGTTCTTTCAGTCAATTATCTGTCTGTCTAATATTAATCCTTTTGTTCGCAAGACAGCCACGATAAAATGATTTTAATTCCTATAACATGATGTGCCCATTACATGAGTAGCACCAATTTGAGAAAATTAGATGTTGAATTGATATCGATTTCATCTGCAAATATAACCGTATCTGCATTTCTTTTTAAGTTACACACTTGTCGTTATGAGTAATTTGTTATATTGCAATATTCAGCTATAGGGCACCTAACACTTTTGAGAAATCTGAAAAAATAAACAGATCCAAGTATGTTGTAATTGTGTTCCAGACATTATGCCAAACATATGGCCTGTAAGGAAAGGTGCGAAAGGCATAATCAGGCATAAGCTCGGAGTCCTAGTTTACTCATAGCATGTTTATGCTGGTCAAGATTACGATTTTTGCAATCGGAATGAACGTTTTTATGGCAGTCTGGGACTTACCCAAGAGTAAGAGACAGTAAATATGTCTAAAAGCGCATATGGGTAAGAATGAAAGACGAAAAGTCTTAGATTATTCTAAGAGCACACAGACTTAACATTTGTGTAAAGCATCGAGGTAACTAGAAGAAAATATCGCGAGAAATAGCGAAAAACAGACACTTTATCGCTTTTACAAAAAATTACTGTGAGATTTCATTTATTCACTATTTTTGAGAATCAGATATTTGCGCAATACATGTGTGAGAAACATAATGATTGCAAACTGTTAGCGAGAAAAAAAAATCGAGATTGATCGACGAGAATTATTTTGCTCGCAATTAATCCGCGAAAATAGAATTCAAGATGATTTTAATATTGTTGACAAATGGCAGGAATGATCTATAGTCCTGCCTGCGGTCGGCTGACTATGCATGCGCCGGTTCAGAATACTTAAAATACGAGTTACCGGAAGTGTACCCGACTAAATTCAGGGGCGCCACCGTGTTTTTTGATTGCGTGAGAAGAAACGAATGCGAAATATGCAAGGTCTTATTTTAACTCCCGATTAATAAAATATATTTCTGCCATTAGCCAGTAGGCCTAAATATTTTTTCCGCCTCGTAATTGATACTAAATATTCTTACCATCACGCCTTATTTAAACAGGGAGAAAAAACTGTCATGCTTATGAACGAAGATTCATCCCAAGAATGTTCGAGTTGAACTAACATTTACAAAAGCGCCCTCTGTAGATGCAAAGTGACGGTTTTTTACAGAAAGGTTTCAGCTTGCAATACTGGACATTTGAGAAAATAGTTGCCATGGCAACGATAGTGACGGCATAATATGTCCCTTATAGAGCACGATGGACTGTTATCACGGTGAATTCAAAATGTTACATACAAAATTTACCATTTTTGTCCAACTTTTTGACAAATTAAACAGGTATTGTAAACCTGCCCGGGTCTGACAACTTAAAGCGTGTGTGGACAGTGCGCATAAGTTTGTGACCAAGTAAGCTGGATGGTTGAATTTATACAATGCGTAGTGATGCTACGTATATATGGGAAGGAACACTTATTTCTATTATTTCTATTCCATAGTTTCTTATCATGAATCAATTTACAATGTAAGCGTCGACTCTGCTTTTTAAGACGGAAATACGAATTTCTTATTATAACTATTGGTGCGACACCAAGGGCTGAGGCCTATATCATATGAAGTATAAAGTTGCAGAGGTCTTCTGAATTAAAATAACTTCAATACTTTGACCTTATTTGAAAGAATTCTGGCAAGAATTAAAAAGAACAATGCTCTCCCATACAAATCAATGGTTGCCTCTTGAACAAACAAATTATGCACAACCAAGGATGGCAACTACAACGTTTTATCTCGTATATTCAGTAGGGGTTATTTTATTGTGAGATATAAAGTAACTTTATTAATATTGATGTAAAAAATACAACAAACTTGTAGAGCGTCAAAATCTTGCCACTCGGACCACTTTGAAGACTTCGAGATGTCAACGGTTATATTACAAAGGACTGGTAAAGTTTCCGAAATATAACAAATTAATCGGACAGGTATTTAGACTCATTTTTGCAATTGAGTCGTGCGTTAAGATCGACTTCAACATCCTCCACACGGACTGCAATATAGCACTATGCGTAATATAGTCCTACATGCCAATGATATAAATACTGTGACTTAAGAGGTCATCGATCATAACAGCTGATGCACTAGAAACGTTAGTACTGGTTCGGGCCCCCATTGTATTAAAAGCAGTTCAGATTTTTTGCTTCTGTAACGTCTTCGTCCGAATTCTTTGTCCTCGTATAATTCAAAAACTGTTGAACGTTACTATTTTAAATTTGCAGGGCTTATTAGGCATTATGATTGTCCGTGCACACGACTTTTTTAATTAGATGGGCCATTTGACTTGGCTGACATTATGGATGGAAAGTTTGTATTCCTTTTTATTTTCTGAAAACTTGTTAGGCCACGGTAGCACGATTTCAAATGCAAACTTTCCGGGTCATTGACCCTATAGATATTGAGGAAAAAAAAACTGATAAAAAGCCCCTTATGGCTTAATCGGTATCCAATACAATATTCAAGGCATTGTTTCTTACTATAAACCCGCATAGCAATTAGGTAGTCTTATGGTTGATTTGTACTGACGCTGCCACATCTCTGAGTACTTTGCTTTTAGACTTGTTTTCAGTTGTTCTCGTCTATTTTCTTCGAAGAACCTGACTCTAAACATGTTTTGTCATCACTTTCATTTACAGATAACAAAAATGCATCGTTATTTGTCATTTTCCAAATTTTGACAAAGGACTTTTCATGGTTTGAGCCTTACAACTACGATAATGTATCACGCCTCATTAATCGTAAAATATACATTAGCAATCCCATATATCGAACAGTATTGGCAAGCCACACTTTGAATTTTTTATTTAACGTGTTAACAATGGCATGCTGTATCACAAAGTTTCTCATGCAGTTCGACGGTGCAATTGTGGAATGCTCTTTTCATTAAACGATAACTGCGGACACTGTAAACTTTTTTTTCAAATCTTATTTGTGATATTTTGTCTATGGAAATACATGTTTGCTTGTAGAAGATAAATTATGCACAACTGCGACGGCAGATGTGTTCAATAGAAGTGATTTGATAGCGAGACAAAATTATATTCACATGAGCTAATGTAGCAGAGATTTCTGTCTGCCTGTGTGTGTTTGTGTGTCTGTCTGTCTGTCAGTGTGTCTGCCCCTAAGCTTATCGGCGCGATATTTCAAGAATGACTTATCAACTCCGAATCAAATCTTGTACACCGGTTGAATTTGAAAAAAAAATGCAAGCAACGATTAATTTTTGGAGTGTGTGGCTTGTATATTTTAAGCTCGTTTGCATAATTAATGGTTATAGTGAAACGGATATCCATTGACAACGGCTACACACGAGTTGATGAAAATTGCTACAAATGTGTGTTACACAAAGATATATCAGTGATGAAAGATACTAAGGGATGTCATGTAAGTTAACTACTATTACACAACTTGCGATGCACTTTGGAGGTATTCAGATAAAACATTTTTGAAAGTCATTTAGTATTCTTACAATAGTTTATTACCAATTTGAACACTTAGACCTTTCGAATGACAGATATATGTGGAATTGGCGTTATCAAAGTTGACGAAACTTGCTATGTACGATGAAGATTCTATGATATAACATATTAGAAAGCCCTCTACCATTTTTACTTTATCTAATTACTTATTTGCATTTTTAGTGACTTTTCGAATTTAGGATATCGGTCTGCATTAACATAATCAAAGTTGAT
Source organism: Ptychodera flava (assembly GCF_041260155.1). Taxonomy (NCBI): domain Eukaryota; kingdom Metazoa; phylum Hemichordata; class Enteropneusta; family Ptychoderidae; genus Ptychodera; species Ptychodera flava. The sequence continues at coordinate 3,417,897 of NW_027248280.1, forward strand.
TAAAATGTTTTAAAAAACCGTCTCTGGTTTTCATTAAACTATAAAATTGGCCTCCGATAACATTGTGGTGGAACTGAATGAGAAACCTTGTAATATGGCAAGGCATTGTTCATTTGTTTAATGACATTTTCTTGTGCTCTCGAATAGCTTTTAACTATCACATTTCATTGCTATTCATTTACTCTCTCTCACACCGTTATAAATAACAATATTCATCATCACTTTTTTGTCAACAACCTCCATCACAACGTTGAATACTGTGTGCTGCTAGTTTTACTGCTTTCAATTTTGCTATGCAAAAAAGGTAAATTCACAAAGGAGTATGTTGGAATCTATTTTTAGTTTTGCTTGACAGCGAGGGAGTCCACTGTGTATACCATTGATGGATTCCCAGTGCTAAATGATGATGGAGACTGTCATTGATTCTGCTGTATATTGTCAGAACAAATCAAAATGGATTCTGCCGTAGCTCCGGATGGGGACATTCTCATTTCTCTCAGTCACCATACACGCAACTATAAGGCACACACGACAAAGGTTACGCTTGTATAACGAACGAAAAATAGGTTTATATATGGCATTTATTGATCATATCCATAACATCTAGACGAAAAAGCCTGCAGTACCGTGTGGTTCTAGCATGGTATATTTCATGACACTCTAGTAATACACCATAAATCTCCGTGCGAAATCAAATGATATATAGTGAAATGAGGTAACATTTGCATCATGTATGTAATTAAGCTGAACGGCATAATTTAAGAAAGAAACTTAAATTTTCCAAGCCTTGTGCTCATGACGTTAGGTCTACAATAAATTAATGGACATATAGTAGTGATTGATTATGACAGAAACAATGTTCCCATTACACATTATTTATTATATCGTTTTAATATTAAGGCATTCATCACCTCCCTCGTACAGAAATGAATAAATCCTCGAAACGTAGGGAAATCGTATAACATTTTGCGGTCACAAGACCGAATTTGGTATTGGTCTATTTGCTCCATAGTCAACTGGTTCGTGCGACTCCTTCTTAATAAGTCAGTCTAAATGCCTTCCTTTATACTCAACCTCAAAGTTGTGTGTAAAATAGGTTACTCTATTAATCAAGGGCTTCCGCGTACTTTATGCAGCCTGTTAGAGCGACTAATTCAGGCAATAGACCTACACAGCTTGAGAGATCAACGAAAGTACATTGCTGTTCGGTTTAACATATAAAGCTATTACACATATACTGTATTGCCGAAAATCCACAACTACGAGTGCAGGTAAGAGACAAAATAGTCTCCCGTACTCGATTGAAACGTTACCTTCTATTTGTTGACCAATTTGTAACACCGTTAAAAGGCGTTAGATATAACTACTACGATTACTCTCTAGGTACCGGAAACGTACATGCTGATAGAGTCGCTGGTTAAGTCAGTACGATAATAGCTTTTTGGTTGATATGAAACAACACGACACGACAGAATAATCAAGATGATTATCAGAGTTACCGTAAATCGCTTTTTATGTCAACATATTGATGTAAAATTTAATATATGCGAGATAGTACTACTACGAGACTACTAAAATACGGTTTTATAAGAAAATTGACATTTGAAAGAAAATGCTGAGTACGGAAACCAAAACGACGATTTGTGCTTACCAGTCCTTGTTGCTAAGAATTATTTATAGAAAGTTCCATTAGTTTTTGGCTTATCGAGATATTCAGCTTTAACACGGCAACTTATAGTAATGCAAAGTCCCATATAGATAATAGTGGCCTTCGATAAAACCTGGTGATAGATATATACGTATATTTACAGTTCAATACAGTCTACAATTACGCTATTTACCAGTGATATTGTGACTGATCATCAACATTTAAACTTCAGCAACAGAAATCTGGACATTGTGGTCGACAGCGATTGCAAAAACAGTAATAAGGAAAAAACTCTTTACATATTTACTTTCTTCTCAGGGGAAAAACACTTTTGCACGTCGTTTCATGAATAGCAATGCTGATATTTTCTACGCGTGACTGTTTTGAATATGGACAGCATAAGGTTTTCTTTATGAGTAGCACAACGGCTCGCCTAAATGAAGAGTTCATTACGCTGTAGATGATGAAGTTCCAGAAACTGTTTGATGCTACAAAGCACGATGCCAGTCTCTCGATCCAGTCGGCCGCATCCTCAGAGTCTTTACCAGATATCAGGTAAAACAATATTAAGCCTCCATAAGGTGTCCATGATATCGCAAAGGCAGTTGTTACTGCGATAAATATTTTGACTGCTTTCAAGTTTTTTGCATCTGCGGTGCTATTTCCGGTGGACGGTCCGTTTTCTTGACGCTTTGGTACATGATTGCCGATTCGTTTGATCTGGTTTCTTGCGATAACAAGTATTCGGGCGTAGAGCACAAATATAATTCCGAATGGGACAACCTTACACATGATGGCGGTGAGTATCACCATATCATGGCCACTGTAATGGGGTATGCATATATAGGTTGGGGTGTGGTATTCATAAAAGTCGCTACCGATAATGAATCTCAAAAAAATCGAATACGACGCAAGGAAAATCCAACCAGAAAGAGCCATCACAACTGCTCTCTTCTTTGTCATCAAGACGGGATACCGAAGAGGCCATTGTATGGCAAGAAATCTGTCAATAGCAATGAGCGTCAAAGACATGGTAGATGCCGTCACAGCAGTGTGATACAAAGCGCCTAAAGTAGCACAGACTGAGTTAACGGAATCGATGAGAGGCTCCTGTGTCACGCAGCCGACAAGAGATGTAAGAAACAAAATCCCCATTATGAGATCGGCGGTAGCGAGAGAAATCGCGAAACATCGACCTCCAATTGGAAAAATCTTGTCATTTTTGCTGAAGACGGCGATGTTCAACACATTACTGATGATAATTAGAACTGCAATGACAGAAATTGGCATCGCCTGTGTGACGATAACAATAAGATCAATGTCCTGCCTTCTAATGTTCACTGTTGAGTTCATGTTGCCGCAACTGTGGTGTCGTTCTCAAGTGACTCTGATGCTCACTGTATTAAAATAAATTTAAGGTAGGATATTCACAAACATTATTGGTTGTAATGGTTTAACGAGTGTCGTGTGCAGAGCGTATTGATAATGCAAATTTGTGTTAACCTTATAATCCGAAATGAGTTTACGATATGCATATACTCATAAGCTAATTAAAAGCGCTAAGTTTTATTCCTGTCAGGACAATGCCACATGTAATGAGATCAGTTATTGAGGTATTAACGTGGTTTCTTTAATTTTTATTGAAGTATTTCAAGCATTCGGAACCAAATGGACGCATTTTCAAAGGTATGAAAATTTGCATTCCGCATTCGGAGAATAATGCGATCATACAATTGACAAGTTCCAAATCTCTCCTGTGTCAATTCCTTCTGTAAGACATGCAAATTATACGATAAATATGCAAATTATCAATAAATTTGCATGACATTGCTAAGAGTCTTTGTACACTATTATGAGACAGTGTGCTAATTATCTCTACCAAGTTTCATGAAATTTGCTGCAATATTTCTGGAGATATCACCCTAATTACACAAATTCATCAAGTGTACAAATTAGCAATTAATTGATGCAATACTTACGTATCTCATTGTATGTTATCACAGCTCTGTGTGACGAAAATTTTTACAAAGTTTCATGAAACTTTTATGAAATCTGTGCCGCAGGCAAATTTATGTATTCTAAACCGGGACTTCTTTCATTCCTGCGCGCGTCCAATTTGCTCAATAAACGTGGCAGACATCTTACATCCATCCATCCATCCATCCATCCATCCATCCATCCATCCATCCATCCATCCATCCATCCATCCATCCACCCACCCACGCACGCACGCACGCACGCACGCACGCACGCACGCACGCACACACACACACACACACACACACACACACACACACACACACACACACACACACACACATACATACATACATACATACATACATACATACATACATACATACATACATACATACATACATACATACATACATACATACATACATACATACATACATACATACATACATACAATCTATACACAGAGATTGAAGCGCGGTAGGGCAGAAGTGCGGCGCGGATAATTCTAATCAAGCTAAAGTGTCTCCGAGTCGTTGACCGCGCGCCCACACCAATCTCTGCCGCAGGCAAATTTATGTATTCCAAACTGGGACTTCTTTCATTCCTGCGCTCGCCCAATTCGCTCAATAAACCTGGCGGACATCTCAGATTCGATGGGAGCTATTCAGCTAGAGATCACACTTTCCGTATACTAGTAAAAATTATACATTTGTACACCAGTAAAATTATACATAATCTGTTAAAACTCTAACAATCGCGTCTGCAAAGCTGATAGCCGTTGGTCATACATTTTCAATCATCGATTCACATCCATGTAACCTAGAGCAAGGTCTATGTCCTGCGAGTATTTACGAATTCGAGGATTGATATTGAAACTGGTGTATTTTTCATTTTTCAGACTTTTTGTTCGAAGTGTAATATATAAAAACGCAGAAAATGTATATTCGGAAAACGCGCAATACGCAAAAAAGTGGGTGTAAAAGGTCGCCTGTGACAGAGATCAGTGTGGCTAGGTTATAATTATCCACGCTGCACTACAATCTCTGCATGGAGACTGGTATTCATACACATACACTGGCATCTGCACGTATTCACGTGTATTCACATACAGACAAACCATAGACCCTCTAGAAAAACGCTTTCTCGAGGGTCTATGGACAAAAACACAAACAACTTGGAATATAAGGGACTGGTCAGTTTCTTCGGCCTGGGGCGGTGGACTCATGGGGGGTCACCCTGTTTTTGACTTTGGTGATAGGGGAGTCATTATGTTTTTGAAATGCCCAATAGGGGGGGGGGGGGGTTCAGTGTGTTATTGAATTTCGACACAGGCTCATCATTGCCTAAAATGCATCGTGTCAGCCACAAATTTCATCATTCAGTTGCATTTTTCGGCGCGCCCTTCGGGCGTGTAACTTTAATAATCAGACATATTTTTCAGCACGCCAAACTTTAACATATCAGGCATACATATATCAGAGATATCTGTATGTTCAATAGTTTTCAGCGTGCTCTTCGAACTCATTACTTTAATATATCAGACATTTTTCAGTACGCCCGTCCTGTGCATGACTTTAATATACAAGACATATATATAAGAGATATCAGGATGTTTCATATTTTTCTCCGCGCCCTTCGGGCGCCGTACGTTAATAAATCAGAGATATCTTGATGTTTGCTAAGTGAAAGTGTACCGTTATGAAATCTGCATTCATATGAAAAGCATGACAAATTCCTGATACTTTTCTGTTCTCTCTATGAGAATTCAGTATGAGAAAGCAACATGCACAAATATTTAACAATATACAGTTGATACAGTAGGCCTAACTTATTTAAGGTAGAACGCACCTCGGGGACAGACATTCGGACTCTCAAACTTTTACAGTTCTCTTCTGATATACCACATGTGGGGGTTCATTTTAAACCTCTTGGTGAAAGAAAACTTTTCACCGGCTTAGTTTTTTGAAATTCGAAAATTTTTATTTTTCGCCATAGAGTTAACACAGGGATGGCGGCCATTTTGAATTTCTAATATCGGTAAATCTTGGGTTATTTCTTTCTCTAGTACCAAAATTTGCACGGTGACCCCCTATTTTTATTCTTGATTTTGAAAGAGAATGATTGAAAGATTCCTTGAGGAAAGTTAGAGCGAAAGTTTAAGTCTTTCACTTTCGAGTGCATATTACCTTAAGAGATAGAAAAATGGCAAGATATCTTTTGTTCTCATTGGTGCAACTGTTTTCCATTGTGTCTCAGGTTTCTGTAGAATGATGTTTTTTATGACCAAAATAACAGTTAAAAAGGGCAGTTTTTGTCATTATTAGCTGTGCTTTTAAGGTTTCAGTGTTACAAGAAAAGGTCATCTCAGACACTGCACACATCAGATAAAATGCCTCTCTATGGCTCCTCAGGAGATTTAATTGGATGGCTGGCAAGTCTTAACACCCATCAAAGTTTTTGATTTACTGCTTTTTCCTCTTTGATATTAATGATTGACATCCATTTTTGTACAACAGTTCAGGACATCTGGTTCAGCATAGAAAGTGTGAAATACATTCACAGCTCATTCAAAATGTACTGTATTTAAATTTTAAGATTGACACTTTGAAATTCCTATCGTACTACGGACATGTCAATAATTTCTTAAAAAACACAGAATGACTGTTAATATATAAATGTATGTAAAATAATATATATATATATATATATATATATATATATATATATATATATATATATATATATATATATATATATATATATATATATATATATATATATATATATATATATAACATTTATGTCCACCTTTTGTTTTACAGTTGTCGCATACGGGCGGGTCACCCTGTTTTCGATATTTGGAATAGGGGGTCACCCTGTTTTCAAAATTTGGAATAGGGGTCAGCCACTTTTTGACGTTGGCAAAAAATAATCCACCACCCCCAACCCCCACCCCCGCCGAAGAAGCTGATCAGTCCTAAGTGTCATAGAGATGAAATAGCATGTTCCTTTACAGCGACGTGCAAGAGTGTGATTTCTCAAACACACGAGTGAGTTTAGTTTCACCATACATTGTGTATGATCCGCGACTGACATGTCAAAACACGTACATGTATCACTGACATTGATCGCGCGTCCGTTGAAATAGCGACGCTTACGAGTGAGATTCTCAAACACACGAGTGATCAAACACACTAGTGAGAAAGCCTTTTAGTGTTGGAAACTATCACAAATAAGTAAAAATACATGTTTCCGAATCGTTAAAGCAACTTTCGATCTGTTTGGTCATTGCCAGAAAAATTTGACGACTTTTTATCGGTTGCTGTCGTTCTTTTCTGTCGAAGTATATTGACTGCAAACATTGTCTGGCATCAATTTCATTCACAGATAACAAAGATGCAAGGCTATTTGTCAGTTTCCCTAATGGCAAAACACGCGTTTGACATTAAGCCTTACTGATATGAAGACTTGTCAAGCATAAGTAATCGTGAAATATACATTAGCAATTCCACACAACGAACGATTTTTGCGTGCCACACTTTGAACATGTTATTAACGAAATGGACAATGCCTTGAGATATTAAAAAGTTACTCATTGAATTCGACGACACTCTTATCGGATGCCGTTCGCATTGCTAAATGATAACCAGAGACAAACTCAAGAGCTATTCTGGAGTATTATATTCGTGATATTTCCCTCCTTTAGAAATCAATGTTTGCCTTCCGTGCAAATAAATTATGCACAACCACGGATGGCAGCCACAACGTTTACAATTTAACCTCGTATGTTAATTATAGGTGATTTGATAGGGAATCGTATATATTGAACAGTTTATTAACATTTAATCGGTGAAAAAACCAACAAGATTGTGGAGCGTCACAAACTTGCCACTCGAACCAGTTTCAATCACTGAAGACTTCGAGATGTCAACGGTTACAGGGAAAGGCTATGCAAGGTCCACGTAGAATAACAAGTTAAGCAGACAGGCATGCGCATGCGTGGGCTGTACATAACTCTTGACGCGTAATAAAGTAAAGCACAATTTTAAAAGTTCAATCCTGTTTTTGAATAGTGCGTATAGGTGCAAAACCCAAGTCATTCCTTTTTAAACTGACGCACTAGAAACGTAAACTAGAAGCCTACGCGAATAGGGACGTATGGTCCTATTGTTTTACAGGGGATCAGATTTCTATTTTTTTCAACCTTTTCTTCCATAAATTCTTTGCCCTTCTGGAACTCGATGCATGTAACTATTTCAATCTTGCAGGGCTTATTGAGATTTATGAATACTCACGCCCACGCTTTTCTTTGAATTAGGTAGGTCATGTGACTTAGCTGCCATCATGGGTTAAAATAGTCTCGTTCCCTGAAACATTTCTACCGCTGGCTGCGCTGCTTAAGAAATAGAGTCAGGTATGGCCTATCGTAAGTATGGCTATCATTGGTCAATAGTACGAGCGCAGTGATTGCGTTCAATTTATTTCCAACTTAGAGCTCCCTTCGAATTTAGATTTCGTATACTTATGGAGTGATCTTACCTTCATAGCTTTCCGAACCAAGCATCCTATGTCGAAAGTGAATGTCGAAAATGAATGAATAACGAAAAATCATTTCTTTTTAGTCATTGCCGTAAATGCCAAAGGTCACCACGGTCACCAGGTCGCGTATGAGAAAAAAAAATTCATAGACGATAATTGTAATTTCATCACTAAATACCATCAAAGAAGAACAGAGTCGGAGACTTAAAAGTGAAGCCGTGCAAACAACTACCACGTTAATTGTTTCGTCATCTAATTTCCAGGCTTGCCGCTGTACAGGTGTGCTAATCACATGACCTTGAATTGTCGGGTGACTGTGCTCATCAATATGCAGTCAAATTTACGACTGAAACATTAGCCCATACCTGACCCTATTTCCGTTAGCAGCGCTACCAGCGGTAGAAATGGGTCAGGAAACCAGACCAGGCCTTGTTAAAACTTTGTATTTCCCCTAATTTGCATATACAACAATTAAACTTCGCAACTTTTTAGGCAACAGTACCATCATGCCATATGCACAATTTCAAGATCATTGTATAATACTAATACTTGTTTTGTCAAACCACTTTCTATTGAGAACCATTTGTGACAAGTTTCGTGTTTTTCTGACAGTGCGCCTATATTTGCGGCATGATTTAACGATGCCAGACATGCGCTGCGTACAGCGTGTTCGTGTGTTTTCAGCGTATGAGGAATGCACTGTGGCAAAACTCGCCTTAACGCTATTGGTTATGACACTTAGTTAACTTTGACGAGTTGAAATATGGAAACTGAACATTATGATATATTTACTTAAATGTTGCGAAAAATATAGTTTTCAAAAAGAATTGTTTTCCACTGCATTGCATTGGATTAACAGTCACGTTTAAGTGCATTTCCGCACACCGGATATGCAACTTCTTCGCTGCAACACTATAAGTGTTATAACATGAGTGTACTTAGAGCCGTTCAATCGCGCCGCGTCTCCGCTTAACCTAAGCAGCGAACGAGGCCGCATGCGCAAAATAATTAAGCTCTATGAAGAACGTTCAACATCACCGACTGTTGTGTTACTGCAGAATGCCTTTATTTACTTGTAAGTATATGTCACATAGTGCAATCGGTGCTCATAACAGCTAAAGTTGAGATTTTGTCAATTACACTATCTCGAAAACTGTCTTGCAATAGCGGTAGTTATAATTCCAGTCTTACCTTGAAGCCTTCAATTTGTTGTGATTCAAAATTCAAAGTCGCCAGTATTAATGATTTCACAAAACAATCAAATGTAGTTTCTCTTGACGACTTGTCACGGGGAACTGGCCTGGTTTCATGCTAGTCCGTCGTTCTTCTACCCCTTTGCTTCGCAATGTTAGCTCTTCAGTAGCGTTTGTGCGAGAGAGTGAAAGGCCGTTCGGGTACGCAGCAAGTAGTCTGGTTGATGCTTTCTATAACCACGGCTACTTTACGATGCCATAACGTGTAACCATATACGTAGATGTCAACTTTATTCGACATGCACATGCGTCCAATGCTAGTCAGGACATCCACAATTATGATGAGATGTGATTCACATACCATACAAGAAAATAAAAATAGCATGCAGAAAGTGACTTCAGGTTCACGTAGTATATATCAGGACTGCTTTATGAATAGAAGAATATTTCACTGTTATTCAGAGTACTGAGACGTGTATTGGGCCTTCAAGAAATACATAGAACTAAAGTTGGATGGTCCGCAAATGCGTGGGAAAGGGATAAAAACGGCACTGCACCGCAAATGTGTTTTGACAAAAACACCTCCTCAGTAAAAAACGTAAAACATCAAAGTTATTACAGGTCTACACTTGTCGATTCGATTTTGAACGGTACAATGATGTACAAGGTAGGATTTTTAAGTTGTCAAATCTAGTCAAAACAATGCTGCGATGTCTCCTCGGGAACACCCTTGAACTCTGGGCGTCGACCAGTTTTTGTTTATGCGTTCCGTGGTTGAGGATTGATAGAATTATGTATCAAAATTTGAAGACACACGTCACAGAACTATCTTGTTATTCTTAGGTAATTTATTGTGTTTGCGTGGAACGGCAAATTTCGGCGGCCGAAGAGAGCATGAACAGTAACAACGTTTTAGCTGCGTAGCCAATGTTGAGGTTCAGATGTCCGAATCTTTCGTGTTCAACATGCTTCTCGATTTACTGAGCATACTACACTTTTCTTGTTTTTAGTTTAAGTAATGACACACGAGGGAAATTGAAACCTCAAAGCCAATTTGCAAAGGTGTGAAATTTTGGTCGACTACGTTTTATTCTCACCAGCGGTCGTGACGAGAAAATTACCCGGAGTCTCTGAAGTCAGTATCATTCCTCCACCATGTCTATTGCTGGTTATACTAAACACGATTGGAACTAATTTGGGATAATTGGATTTTCATATTTTGCAGGTGCCATATAGCTGAATGTTTCAATATCGCAAATTACTCATAAAAGCAAGTGTGTAATATAAAAAGAAAAGCAGATGAGATAACATTTGTAGATTAAACTGACATTACTTCACAACCCAATTATCGCAAATTAGTTCCAATCGTGTTACTACCAGTTTAAAAGTCAGAGGATCTCTAAACGGTGAAATTCATATACTTGCCATTCAATATTTTACGCACAAAGTTGCCTGTGCATTACAATATGTCAATTTGAAAGCAAACGTGTTTAGAGACTTTCGATGGTGATAACTTGCTCGAATATAACGTCACTTTGCACACTGGCATTGCACAGGTATCGACAATGCTCACATACTTTCGCGGATTTTGACAAACCTTGTAACAAGTATAGAACAAAACAAAAGTTTTGACGTCATTCTTCAATTATTGATTGGGATGTTTGTAGAAAGTCTGGCATTTTAATCCCAACCTTTTGTCTTTAATATTTGATTATTCTAATAATTAAAAAAAATCCCTGATGAAAAAGTATATAAAAGCAACAAATTTTCTGATCGTACACCCCTGGCACGAAATATTGAAAACATTTAATCTAAAATTTGATACTGTATGTTGATATGCCCAGTATTTAGCTTGCCAAAACAGACTGTGTATATGTACTGTACAGTTGTATCTTTGACAAAGGACTTATGGTCTAGACTATAATTCAATTACCATAAATAGTAATTAAATATGCAGGCTTTATTGCCAAACTGCATATTGTGTGTTTCTGCATGCCATAGGGAGATATCAAGAAACTGTATTCGATATATTGCTTAGAAATACTGAAAAATTTTATCGGCAGTTGCAGTTTCTGCCGCGTTACAAAGCCTACTTGTTGTTGTTATGAAAATACATTGACATTGATACAATTTAAGGGTTTTTTATATTATGGTCATGAAATGAAAAAATGGTTATACATTTTGTTTGTTAATTTAGTTTATTAACTATTTTATTGACATAAAAATGTTATTTCTTTTTCATTGAATTACCAACTAAGCTATAGAATCTAAAATTGCAAACAGTAATAAGGAACCCAAATATTTTCAGGTCTCCACTAGTTATCACTTTTTCTTGTGCTCTCGAATAGCTTTTCACTATCACATTTCATTGCTATTCATTTACTCTCTCTCACACCGTTATAAATAACAATATTCATCATCCCTTTTTCGTCAAAAACCTCCATCACAACGATGAATACTGTGTGCTCATTTCCTAGTTTTACTGCTTTCAATTTTTCTATGCAAAAAAAGTTAAATTCACAAAGGAGTATGTTGGAATCTATTTTTTGTTTTGCTTGACAGCGAGGGAGTCCACTGTGTATACCATTGCTGGATTCCCAGTGCGAAATGATAATGACGACTGTCATTGATTTTACTGTATATTGTCAGAACAAATCAAAATGGATTCTGCCGTAGCTCCGGATGGGGACATTCTCATTTCTCTCAGTCACCATACACGCAACTATAAGGCACACACGACAAAGGTTACGCTTGTATAACGAAAATAGGTTTATACATGGCATTTATTGATCATATCCATAACATCTAGACGAAAAAGCCTGCAGTACCCTGAGGTTCTAGCATGGTATATTTCATGACACTCTAGTAATACACCATAAATCTCCGTGCGAAATCAAATGATATATAGTGAAATGAGGTAACATTTGCATCATGTATGTAATTAAGCTGAACGGCCTAATTTAAGAATGAAACTTAAATTTTCCAAGCCTACAATAAATTAATGGACATATAGTAGTGATTGATTATGACAGAAACAATGTTCCCATCATACATTATTTAATATATCGTCTTTAATATAAAGGCATTCATCACCTCCCTCGTACAGAAATGAATAAATCCTCGAAACGTAGGAAATCGTATAACATTTTGCGGTCACAAGACCGAATTTGGTATTGGTCTATTTGCTCCATAGTCAACTGGTTCGTGCGACTCCTTCTTAATAAGTCAGTCTAAATGCCTTTCTTTATACTCAACCTCAAAGTTGTGTGTTAAATAGGTTACTCTATTAATCAAGGGCTTCCGCGTACTTTATGCAGTCTGTTATAGGCAATAGACCTACACAGCTTGAGAGATCAACGAAAATAAATTGCTGTTCGGTTTAACATATAAAGCTATTATACATACACTGTATTGCCGAAAATACACAACTACAACGAGTGCAGGGAAGAGACAAAATAGTCTCCCGTACTCGATTAAAACGTTACTTTCTATTTTTTGAGCAAGTTGTAACACCGTTAAATTGTGTTAGATATAACTACCACGATTGCCTTCTCGGTACCGGAAACGTACATGCTTACAGAGTCGCTGGTTAAGTCAGTACAATAATAGCTTTTTGGTTGACATGAAACAACACGACACGACAGAATAATCAAGATGATTATCTGAGTTATCGTAAATCGCTTTTATGTCAACATATTGATGTAAAATGTTAAATTGCGAGATAGTACTACGACGAGACTACTAAAAGACGGTTTTATAAGAAAATTGACATTTGAAAGAAAATGCTGAGTACGGAAACCAAAACGACGATTTGTGCTCACCAGTCCTTGTTGCTAAGAATCATTTATAGAAAGTTCCAACAATTTTTGGCTTATCGAGATATTCAAACTTTAACACGGCCACTTATAGTAAAGCAAAGTCCCATATAGCATAATAGTGGCCTTCGATAAAACCTGGTGATAGAGCTATACGTATATTTACAGTTCAATACAGTCTACAATTACGCTATTTACCAGTGATATTGTGACTGATCATCAACATTTAAACTTGAGCAACGGAAATCTAGACATGGGGGTCGACAGTGATTGCAAAACAGTAATCAGCAAAAGAAAAATCTTTACATATTTACTTTCTTCTCAGGGTGAAACACTTTTGCACGTTGTTTCATGAATAGAAATGCTGATATTTTCTACGCGTGACTGTTTTGAATATGGGCAGCATAAGGTTTTCTTTATGAGTAGCACAACGGCTCGCCTAAATGAAGAGTTCATTACGCTGTAGATGATGAAGTTCCAGAAACTGTTTGATGCTACAAAGCACGATGCCAGTCTCTCGATCCAGTCGGCTGCATCCTCAGAGTCTTTACCAGATTTCAGGTAAAACAAAATTAAGCCTCCATAAGGTGCCCATGATATCGCAAAGGCAGTTGTTACTGCGATAAATATTTTGACTGCTTTCAAGTTTTTCGCATCTGCGGTGTTATTTCCGGTGGACCGTCCGTTTTCTTGACGCTTTGGTACATGATTGCCGATTCGTTTGATCTGGTTTCTTGCGATAACAAGTATTCGGGCGTAGAGCACAATAATAACTCCGAATGGGACAACCTTACACATGATGGCGGTGAGTATCACCATATCATGGCCACTGTAAAGGGGTATGCATATATAGGTTGGGGTGTGGTATTCATAAAAGTCGCTACCGATGATGAATCTCAGAGAAATCGCATACAACGCCAGGAAAATCCAACCAGCCAGAGCCATCACCACTGCTCTCTTCTTTGTCATCAAGATGGGATACCGAAGAGGCCATTGTATGGCAAGGAATCTGTCCACAGCAATGAGTGTCAAAGACATGGTAGATGCCGTCACAGCTGTGTGATACAAAGCGCCTAATGCAGCACATACTGGGCGGACAGAATCGATTAGAGGCTCCTGTGTCACGCAGCCGACAAGAGATGTAAGAAACAAAATCCCCATTATGAGATCGGCAGTGGCGAGAGAAATCGCGAAACATCGACCTCCAATTGGAAAAATCTTGTCATTTTTGCTGAAAACGGCGATGTTCAACACATTACTGATGATAATTAGAACTGCAATGACAGAAATTGGCATCGCCTGTGTGACGATAAGAATAAGATCAATGTCCCGCCTTCTGATGTTCACTGTTGAGTTCATGTTGCCGCAACTGTGGTGTCGTTCTCAAGTTACTCTGGGGCTCACGGTATTACAATAAATATAAGGTAGGACATTCACAAACACTATTGGCTGTAATGGTGTAAAGAGTGTCGTGTGCAGAGCGTATTGATAATGCAAATTTGTGTTAATCTTATAATCCGAAATGAGTTTACGATATGCATATACTCATAAGCTAATTAAAAGCGCTAAGTTTTATTCCTGTCAGGACAATGCCACATGTAATGAGATCAGTTATTGAGGTATTAACGTGGTTTCTTTAATTTTTATTGAAGTATTTCAAGCATTCGGAAACAAATGGACGCATTATCAAAGGTATGAAAATTTGCATTCCGCATTCGGAGAATAATGCGATCATACAATTGACAAGTTCCAAATCTCTCCTGTGTCAATTCCTTCTGTAAGACAAGCAAATTATACGATAAATATGCAAATTAATAATAAATTTGCATGACATTGCTAAGAGTCTTTGTACACTATAATGAGACAGTGTGCTAATTATCTCTACCAAGTTTCATGAAATTTGCTGCAATATTACAAAAAATCATGAAATGTACAAATTAGCAATTAATTGATGCAATACTGATGTATCTCATACTATGTTATAACAGCTCTGTGTGACGAACATTTTTACAAAGTTTCATTTAAATTAGTGCAGCCGCTATAGAACATAGCTCTTTCTCAAAAAGCCGTTGACAATGACAAAATCCCCGCTTAGTTAATAAAATGGCCGTCGCACGACCATATTGGATCAGATTACAAACAAATCGACGTGCATATGTATAACATAGGGAGTAATATTTGTACTGAATTTGAATGAAATCGCTTCAGGAATCTCTGAGATATCTGCGTGAACGGACGGACGTACGTACTCAGGGACGCACGGACGAACCGACGAACGGACATGACCGAACCTATAAGTCCCCACGTACATCGTCTCAATGGAGTCGAAGTGTCAAACTGAATCATATTTACATACAGACAGACATACGTACGTACGTACGTAGATAGATACATAGATAGATAGATAGATAGATAGATAGATAGATAGATAGATAGATAGATAGATAGATAGATACATACATACATACATACATACATACATACATACATACATACATACATACATACATACATACATACATACATACATACATACATACATACATACATACATACATATTACATACATACATACATACATACATACATACATACATACATACATACATACATACATACATACATACATACATACATACATACATACATACATACATACATACATACATACATACATACATACATACATACATACAGATTCGATGGGAGCTATTCAGCTAGAGATCACACTTTCCGTACACCAGTAAAAATTATACATTTGTACACCAGTAAAATTATACATAATCTGTTAAAACTCTGACAATCGCGTCTGCAAAGCTGATAGCCGTTGGTCATACATTTTCAATCATCGATTCACATCCATATAACCTAGAGCAAGGTCCATGTTCTGCGAGTATTTACGGATTCGAGGATTGATATTGAAACTGGTGTATTTTTCATTTTTCAGACTTTTTGTTCGAAGTGTAATATATAAAAACGCAGAAAATGTATATTCGGAAAACGCGCAATACGCAAAAAGTGGGTGTAAAAGGTCGCCTGTGACAGAGATCAGTGTGGCTAGGTTATAATTATCCACGCCGCACTACAATCTCTGTATGGAGACTGGTATTCATACACATACACTGGCATCTGCACGTATTCACGTGTATTCACATACAGACAAACCATATACCCTCTAGAAAAACGCTTTCTCGAGGGTCTATGGACAAACACACAAACAACGGTAAATGCGTCAAAAAGACAAACACGTATCACGGTCCCACCCAGAGGGAACTTGCAGTATAAGGGACTGGTCAGTTTCTTCGGCCTGGGGGGCGGTGGATTCATGGGGGTCACCCTGTTTTTGACTTTGGTGATAGGGGGGTCATCATGTTTTTGAAATGCCCAATAGGGGGGGGGGTCAGTGTGTTTTTGAATTTCGACACAGGCTCATCATTGCCTAAAATGCATCGTGTCAGCCACAAATTTCATCATTCAGTTGCATTTTTCGGCGCGCCCTTCGGGCGTGTAACTTTAATAATCAGACATATTTTTCAGCACGCCCAACTTTAACATATCAGGCATACATATATCAGAGATATCTGTATGTTCAATAGTTTTCAGCGTGCTCTTCGAACGCATTACTTAAATATATCAGACATTTTTCAGCACGCCCTTCCTGTGCATGACTTTAATATACAAGACATATATATCAGAGATATCAGGATGTTTCATATTTTTCTCCGCGCCCTTCGGGCGCCGTACGTTAATAAATCAGAGATATATGCCAGAGATATCTTGATGCTTGCTAAGTGAAAGTGTACCGTTATGAAATCTGCATTCATATGAAAAGCATGACAAATTCCTGATACTTTTCTGTTCTCTCTATGAGAATTCAGTATGAGAAAGCAACATGCACAAATATTCACAATATACAGTTGATACAGTGACTTATTTAAGAGATAGAAAAATGGCAAGATATCTTTCGTTCTCATTGGTGCAACTGTTTTCCTTTGTGGTCTCAGGTTTCTGTAGAATGATGTTTTTTATGACCAAAATAACAGTTAAAAAAGGCAGTTTTTGTCATTATTAGCTGTGCTTTTAAGGTTTCAGTGTTACAAGAAAAGGTCATCTCAGACACTGCACACATCAGATTTGGCTAAAATGCCTCTCTATGGCTCCTCAGGAGATTTAATTGGATGGCTGGCAAGTCTTAACACCCATCAAAGTTTTTGATTTACTGCTTTTTCCTCTTTGATATTAATGATTAGCATTCATTTCTGTACAACAGTTCAGGACATCTGGTTCAGCATAGAAAGTGTGAAATACATTCACAGCTCATTCAAAATGTACTGTATTCAAACTTTAAGATTAACACTTTGAAATTCCTATCATACAACTGACATGTCAATCATTTCATTAAAACACAGAATGACTGTTAAAATATAAATGTATGTAAAATAATATATATATATATATATATATATATATATATATATATATATATATATATATATATATATATATATATATATATATATATATATATATATATATATATATATATATATATATATATGTATATATATATATGTAGAATCCCGCGGGATCCGTAGGTTGAAAGGTTAGGTGATGAGTTTAGCCGCCTTACTCACCATCAACGCACAACGAATGAAAAGCCCCATCTAAGAGTCAGGACCGCCCACATTGGACCGACTGATCCATTAGCTCAGTTGGTAGAGCATCCGTAATGTCTACGGGGGGTGTGGGTTCGAGTCCCGCATGGGTCACTTTTCATTCACCACTGTATTTCATATAAAAAAATCGTATGGTGAGTCATTTCAAATTTACCCTTCTCTGGCTTTGCATCATTCATAAGATTGATCCTCATTACCAATAACTGATTCCTAAGTTGGTGACTTGTGTGCGAGGCCCTGTAGAATCCCGCGGGATCCTTAGGTTGAAAGGTTAGGTGATGAGTTTAGCCGCCTTACTCACCATCAACGCACAACGAATGAAAAGCCCCATCTAAGAGTCAGGACCGCCCACATTGGACGACTGATCCATTAGCTCAGTTGGTAGAGCATCCGTAATGTCTACGGGGGGTGTGGGTTCGAGTCCCGCATGGGTCACTTTTCATTCACCACTGTATTTCATATAAAAAAATCGTATGGTGAGTCATTTCAAATTTACCCTTCTCTGGCTTTGCATCATTCATAAGATTGATCCTCATTACAATAACTGATTCCTAAGTTGGTGACTTGTGTGCGAGGCCCTGTAGAATCCCGCGGGATCCTTAGGTTGAAAGGTTAGGTGATGAGTTTAGCCGCCTTACTCACCATCAACGCACAACGAATGAAAATTGAATTCCACATTGGACCGACTGATCCATTAGCTCAGTTGGTAGAGCATCCGTAATGTCTACGGGGGTGTGGGTTCGAGTCCCGCATGGGTCACTTTTCATTCACCACTGTATTTTATATATATATATATATATATATATATATATATATATATATATATATATATATATATATATATATATATATATATATATATATATATATATATATATATATATATATATATATATATATATATATGTCCACCTTTTGTTTTACAGTTGTCGCATACGGGGGGGGTCACCCTGTTTTCGAAATTTGGAATAGGGGTCACCCTTTTTTCAAAATTTGGAATACGGGGTCAGCCACTTTTTGACGTTGGCAAAAAATAATCACCCCCCCCCCGCCGAAGAAACTGACCAGTCCCTAAGTGCCACGGAGATGGAATAGCATGTTCCGTTACAGCGATGTGTAATATGTTCCGTAACAGCGACGTGTAAGAGTGTGATTTCTCAAACACACGAGTGAGTTTAGTTTCACCATACATTGTGTATGATCCGCGACTGACATGTCAAAACACTTACATGTATCACTGACATTGATCGCGCGTCCGTTGAAATAGCGACGATTACGAGTAAGATTCTCAAACACACGAGTGATCAAACACACTAGTGAGAAAGCCTTTTAGTGTTGTAAGTAAAAATACATGTTTCCAAATCGTTCAAGCAACTTTCGATCTGTTTGGTCATTGCCAGAAAAATTTGACGACTTTTTATCGGTTGCTGGCGTTCTTTTCTGGCGAGGTATATTGACTGCAAACATTGTTTGGCATCAATTTCATTCACAGATAACAAAGATGCAAGGCTATTTGTCAGTTTCCTCTTTTGGCAAAACACGCGTTTGACATTAAGCCTTACTGATATGAAGACTTGTCAAGCATAAGTAATCGTGAAATATACATTAGCAATTCCACACAACGAACGATTTTGCGTGCCACACTTTGAACATGTTATTAACCAAAAGGACAATGCCTTGAGAAATTAAAAAGTTACTCATTGAATTCGACGACACTCTTATCGGATGCCATTCGCATTGCTAAATGATAACCAGAGACAAACTCAAGAGCTATTTAGGAGTATTATATTCGTGATATTTCCTACTCCTTTAGAAATCAATGTTTGCCTTCCGTGCAAATAAATTATGCACAACCACGGATGGCAGCCACAACGTTTACAATTTAACGTCGTATGTTAATTATAGGTGATTTGATAGGGAATCGTATACATTGAACAGTTTATTAACATTTAATCGGTGAAAAAACCAACAAGATTGTGGAGCGTCACAAACTTGCCACTCGAACCAGTTTCAATCACTGAAGACTTCGAGATGTCAACGGTTACAGGGAAAGGCTATGCAAGGTCCACGTAGAATAACCAGTTAAGCAGACAGGCATGCACAAGAGTGGGCTGTACGTAACTCTTGACGCGTAATAAAGTAAAGCACAATTTTAAAAGTTCAATCCTGTTTTTCGTTTAGACTTAATGTGGTCAATTGAATAGTGCGTATAGGTGCAGAACTCAAGTCATTCCTTTTTAAGCTGACGCACTAGAAACGTAAACTAGGAGCCTTGGCGAATAGGGATATTTGCCCCTATTGTTTTACAGGAGATCAGATTTCTACTATTTCAACTTTTTCTTCCATAAATTCTTTGCCCTTCTAGAACTCAAAAACCGCTGCATGTAACTATTTCAATCTTGCAGGGCTTATTGAGACTTATGAATACTCATGCCCATGATCTTCTTTCAATTAGGTAGGTCATGTGACTTAGCTGCCATCATGGGTTAAATAGTCTCGTTCCCTGAAACATTTCTACTGCTGACTGCGCTGCTTAAAAAATAGAGTCAGGTATGGCCTATCGTAAGTATGGCTATCATTGGTCAATAGTACGAGCGCAGTGATTGCATTCAATTTATTTCCAACTTAGAGCTCCCTTCGAATTTAGATTTCGTATGCCCATGGAGTCATTTTACCTCCATAGCTTCCCGAACCAAGCATCCTATGTCGAAATTGAATGTCGGAAAAGAATGAAAAACGGAAAATCATTTATTTTTGAGCCATTGGCGTACGTGGTTTTATATTTCGGCCACGCGTACGTTAGTCCATAGTGTTAGAGAGTTCTTTTCAACCTCCATGGTTAGTCGCTCTCTACGACATGGAGCCAGGAGCGGAGCTAGCACCTCCTTGCTATACGGCAAGCATCGTGGAATACCTTGGTCATTACTTGCTCACAGTGTTTCGAATGTTGTTAGTTTTCCATAGTTTTCCCTGTTTGATGAACATTAGTATCGTATTTGAAGGGAAATTCGGGAAGGCAACAAATTTGTCTTGCTTTATTCGGAATCGTGACTGTCTTACAAAGAGAAATCTTAATTCACTGAACACACGTGGGGGATTTCAATCTGATGTAATAGCCATTCCCCAGATTTCCAATCGAAATGAGTGTCTGCATACACAAGAAAAGTAAACTCATGAATTGTAATAGACGTGGTGGGTATGACCTATTTGCCCCAAATAGGCCATACCCACCACGTCTAAATCTGTGTGGGAAAAAGCTGCCATGTGTGAAACTTTGAAAGCAGAGCTAAATTCGTTTTAATGAATTCCAAAACAGTTTTAAAACACAAACTTAGAAAAAACCTATTATAAATTTAAACGTCTGTCTCTCCAATGTCGAAACCCCCGGTCCCAAAAAAACAAAAACAATGCTAATATGTCGGCCTGCAGTTCGTGTATTCCTGACCTCTGAAGCAACAATCGATAACTCTCGTTGATGAAAAAAGAACGCGAAAAACTGCGGAGAGTCTGGCACAACCGTCGATCGTAACGCAACAAACTCTTGCCACATGACGTCACTTGTTTTGACCCTACCCAGCAGATGGTCGCCCCAATCTTGTGTGCTCAACTTAACTGTGATGGATCACTTGGAACCTCAAATCCTGATAATCACAGCAAAATTTAGTCTACATTCACTCAGAAAACTGTGTAATTTAATCAGGGAACTCTCGCCACCACCTCCATGAAGTAATCGAGCAATGGTGCAGAGTTCTCCGACCTTAAATTAAAAAGTCAGCGTTGGCAACTATGGCATACTTCCAGGGAAAGTTGTTTTTTCTCTGTTGATTTCTCTTTTTGGCACCAAGGTTTTAGGAAAGACTGTGTCAAAGTCATCGCAAATGCAGTTTGTGTGAAGTCTGAAACTCAGTGCCAATGGTGGCCTATCTGCACTCGGCAAACAGGAAATATACTGAGGTCAAGCACATGCCCATCTCATTGCACAGAGCTTGCTGAGGTCAGATTTATCCACACACTATGTGTGTGTTTTGCCGTTCTGCGAAAACGGAAGTTTAGTGCAGAATGAATTTCAAACGTATTCCGCTTTGAATAAACTCCTATTCATCTTGGGTCAAAAGCTAAAACAGACAAGGCCAATACAGACGCCGAGCGGACAAGAACCTTACTGTGAAGACACAATTTGACTGCGCGCCTCCATCATTTGAATGTGATATCATTACGCGCAGAGTGCCGTCTTTTAGTTCGCCTATTATTGATGGGAAATTACTGACACCAATCATTGTAATGATGCTCGATTTTGCAGTCCAATACCTCTGTAGAGCTGCAAGAACCTTACTTAAAAAGTTACATTTGCGGAGCTATCCTTTACTTTGAAGCGATAAGTTCGATGAGTGTCAAAATTTATTTTGATGCCTGATGTATCTTAGTCCTTCTTTAGGCATAAACCAGGCACCACCTAAAAAGGAAGCAGAACCAATGGAGGAATTAGATAACGAAATACGTTGCCGAAACTTTCGGCCATCATTGACTGTATGTAACGGATATTACTAGTGTTCTTCAACTACGTCAAAGGTCGTGGCATTTCAATATTTGACTACACAGCCAACAACTTCCGCTTGGAAAGTCTGAGCGTTGCTTACGAATGAAGATGGCGGTGTGGCAGCGCGTTCAGGGAACAGCTGTTTTACACCTCTGTGACTGTAGTACTCCCCGCTTCACACATACAAGCCAGTTTTATGTTAATTTTAGACATTGCTTGCCGACTATTGTACGTCTTGGTGTTTTGTTGACACCTTGCTTGCGCTTCGGTACTCGAGTTGGCACGCGTCTAGTGACGTCCATCTCGACCGTAATGTAAGTATTACAATAAAGATACGCTGTTATGATTTATAAGTATAAATCTTTAATCTGTATTTCACCTTTTCATTTTACCTGAATTTCGCAAAGCACGACATCAATTATGGTCCTGACAGGAATAATATCGAAGCACAAAAAAAGTAAAATACGTCATGATGGCTTTTGACTATGCCGCACTCAAACAGTCCGAAAATGTTGTTTCGCGTATTAATTGCAAGGTTATGATTCTCATAAATTCTCACAAATATGATCATGGCACTGGATTGACGTAAAAGAATGTAGCAATTTTTCATAGCAAAAAACAATACAGTAAGCATTATTTTCATACAGATAGTTTATGTTACACTCCATTCGTTTGTCATGGCGATGGCGTAACAATAGTAGACTGTCGATCATACTCGAATTATTCGGAAAGGAGCCCAGGATTGATTGGTCGTCTCACTTCGACCGTCCATGATATACGCCTGTGGCTTATACAGCCATTTCATTGACAAAGATTTTCAATACGCGGATGATCGTGTCTTGTCAAACTTTTTCAAACAAAATCGACGATGATGTAAATCGTGTCCGATTTCAAAACTAGGCGGCTGCTTCTTTGATGTATTTACGATATAGACGACGATTCGCGGGCCCTCACTATCTCCCTTGAATGCGCGACTTTGCATTAAAAAGAGTTCGATTTTCAATGTCAAGCACCGAAATTCTGTCCAGTATCGAAGACTTCCCACATATTTGTGCATTTAATGCCAGACAAACGTTGACTCTGGGCAACAATCGATATACATCGGCGATTTTCTGTCTTTAATATTGATACTAGAGTAGACTTGTAGACTTTTAGGAGGATGTAACCCTATCATCAACTTACACTTGCTCTTTCAAAAGCTTGGAGGTGTGAATATCACGATAATTCGCTTGCCTACATGATAAAAGATGCCAGCGTATGCCATGTGTTTGTACAGTTACAGAAACTTTGCCACACTTTGTCGAATTTCTAAGGTAAATTCAATGCAGAGTATAAAACACAAAATGGCACAAAGAGATGAACGTATTTTTTCGGTCACTGGTGATGAATCAAATCACGATATCGTGAAGGATCTTTCCTCCACCTTATATATTAGAATGCATGCGAGGTATTCAAGATCGTGTTTCATCGAAATACCGTACAGCGAGGCCTACCTCAGGGTAAGACACAGCTGGCGGAAGGCGAAGGGGAGATAGGGTGAACGGTATTCATACTTGAAGGGATAGCGAATCGTAAACAATATCGGAGTGGTTCTTCTAAACAACTTTACGGTGTTATACAAAAAGGGGGCCTGTCCCATTGTCACTATGATTGAAAATGGGAAACACTTATTTACATTCACATTGATATTGGGTCGACCTTCGGTCGATCTTCGGTAAGTTGAAAAAGTCGACAGGTCTAACGTGACAAATTTCAGGTCTTTTTTATTTAATAGCGAGCAAAGGCTTGTAATAAATGACCGCCAAAATGAACATTGCATCCGGGAAAAACAAACTGGAAGGGATCCTTATATCTTTTTGAAAACAATTTTATACCCTTTCCTTATATATCTACATTCTAACGTGACCGATTTTGAAAATCTCCCATCCAGCACGAACGTTAACGATGAAAGTTCGTTTCGCTTAAAGTGAGTGCGTTATTTCCGACGGATTGACCAGGCACGCTCTCTCAAATTATCTGACCCTGTATTACCGCTTTTCAAACATGACGTGTGATTTTACCAACATTTTCAGTTTTTGAAGGGTCATGATCAAGTAACACTGATATAAAAACGCCTAAGGTTGCGTTTATTCTCTCATTTCACACAACGAATAGCCGAAGCTGGGTTTGTTAATCGTGTTTGGCCAGAATGTGCGCATGCTTTCATGTATTAAATTTCCCGAGTAAGTGGTGGCACATTTAATGGGTTTGATGGGTCATGAACTGATTGTTTCGATTATGTTCAGTCAATCACAAGAGTGTTGATATCAGGCCAATCTGATTGAAACCAGCTGCAGGATATGGTCATTTTCCATAGCAGTATTTGCTTTGATGTCTGCTTTTGTCGAAAGTTGTACCCCAGATCGGCTACCCTACATTTGAACCTGCACCCTTGGAAATCACATGACTCCCGTGTTTTAAATTGCTAATCAGAAAGTTCGTCAGATATATTCTTATTTCCTAAGAAATAAAGTACAACATAAGGAGGAAATACTCAAGAATACCGATACGGCTGATTACTGTGTAAAATAAATAAGAATTTCAGAGTGATATGAATGTATGAGAGAGAGAGAGAGAGAGAGAGAGAGAGAGAGAGAGAGAGAGAGAGAGTGTATGTGTGTATGTGTGTGTTTTGATGTATGTCAGACGAAGAGTGGACGTGCATTGATAGATGACTTCATGTAGATTTTGTTTTCGTATGAGATGTGGTCACTGTTGATTGTCGAATTATAAAAGAATCAATGGCAAATGATAAGTAACGTTTAGTGATAATAGGGTGAAGACGATCATTCTTCACCGCTGAAGATAATAAAATAACATTAACCGTTTTGGCGTCAAAAAGACAAAAATCGTCTAATTTGCAAGTGGAGGACACTCTGCAAATTAATTTTATGAAGTAAAAGCAATACGCATTGCATAGGGGATCTTTCATAGCTTCCTGTATGAACTTGACCTTGTTTTTTTTTGTAAATTTGACTAGTTTACTCTTCGTTCTTGTAATTGATGGATTTTACAAATCGTCTTAGCAATTTTTACCACAGAGCTACCTTTCTTCGGAGCTACTGGTAAGATATTTATGATAGAAATGGGTAAAGTATCGGTTTTCAATACGTGATATACCTTGCAACAGGTTTCTTTGCACACATGAAATCGTCGTGAAGGTAGTATGCGCCTCGAAAGTGTAATACTTAAACTTTTAAAACTTTTACTCCAAGTATCTTTCAAACACCTCTCTTTCACAATCAAGACTAAAAATCGAGGGTCACTGTGCAAATGCTGATACAGTAGAAACGAATTAACAAAGATTTACTGATATGTAAAATTCAAAATGGCCACCATCCCTGTCTAACTCTATTGAGAAAAATATTTGTTTTTTTCGATTTTCGAAAAACTAAGAAAGTGAAAACGTTTCTTGCGCAGAGAGTTTTAAAATGAGCCCTCACAAGTGGTAGATCAAAGAAGAATTTTAGAAGTTTGAGAGTCAAAACAGTTGTCCCAGAAGTTTATTCTACCTTAACAGCCAAGCAGTAACTTTATTCTTATGCAGCTTAAAATGTATCACCAACCTTCACAGTTGACCCCGCTAAGCCTTGGATATAACTCTAAACTGGTTTTCAATGGTCATTAAATTTTATTGTTGCTTTCAATGTTTCGGTCATGGTACGGTGGGAGAAATCACCAACGGAGACACGAACAATTTCCGTCACCGGATAAATCAATCAAATTATATTTAAATGTTAACATGTCATCATACGTAAACATACTTCGTATAAGTTAAAGAATCGACGCTTAACCCACAGAGAGTTCCGCGTCACGGCGGAAGATGGATCACTTGTTGCTTGCCTTGCTTCTCCTATCTGTTTGTGTGTTTGAATCTGTTGACGCTGCTCCCACAGAGACAGGAGATCGTGCATCAACAAGCAGTTTTGAGGGAACGATAGCGGATATAGAATATCTAGAAGACTTTACTCTGGTAAGTGTATCAAATCAGCTGTAACAGTGAACAATAAATAGGTGCCTTCGCATTAAAAGCATGACAAGTTTTTTATACTTCTCATGTTATGATTATTCGGTAGAGAATTTCCAATAAAAAGATTTAATTTCTTGAGCATTTCACAAGCCCAACCCTGATACAACCAGCGAAGTTGATTACGTTTTGACTTCGCTGTGTTTCATTCATCTTCGATGAAAAGTTCGTTTGAAGAAACCATGGTCGACGTTACCCGGCCATGTATCCAGCCATTACACCTCTAAGTGACAGAAATTCTTCTCTTCGATTTAATTATTACCCCTCGCTTGAGAGAATTTTACTATCGTCATCCGTACAGTTACAGTGGAGGTGAAAATAACCTATTACGCTCTACATCGAGACATGCACATTGAAATTTCGGTGATACCTGACAGCGAAAGTCAAATAGTTTATCACACACTTTGCTAAGAAAAAATAATTTTTTTGCACATGTTGTGAGCCATGAAGCCTGTGACGTACATTCAGACGATGTAGTTGTGTGGAGGGGAAAGGTTACCTGTTTAACATAGTTTGGAAAAAAGCAGCTAAGTTACTGTCGCAAATGTGTCGCGGTAACAGAAAAAAAAGCAATACATTTTATTAACGTAGAATACGCAGATATTCGGACTCTCAAACCTTTACAATTATTTCTGATCTAACACTTCAAGGAGCTCATTTTTAACTCTTTGTATAAGAAAACTTTTCAACGGCTTAGTTATTTGATAATTGAAACTTGTATTTGTCTCCATAGAGTTAACACAGGGGTGGCAACAATTTTAAATATCACATATCGCTACATCTTGGGTAATTTGTTTCGCTAGTACCAAAATGCGCACGATCATCCCCGATTTTTATCTTCGATCTTGAAAGAGGATGGTTGAAATATTCTTTGAAGAAACTTTGAGGAAAAGTTTAAGATTTTACTTTCGACGCACATAATACCTTAACTCTTAAAATGAATTTCAGGTGACCAATGGGAGAACTGTGCCAGTGATGAATATCAATGCGACAACGATGAATGTATTCCTTCAATCTATAAATGTGATGGAGTAAATGACTGTGAAGACACTTCAGATGAATTGCATTGTGGTAAGTAGATAATAGGTAGAAAGAGACATATATGTATCCGTGTATGTAATATTTATGTACGTCTCTCTGTCTGTCTGTTTGTACATGTATGTATGTATGTATGTATGTATGTATGTATGTATGTATGTAGGTCTATGTATGTATGTATGTATGTATGTATGTATGTTGGACCCTTATTTTCTTCAGTATTATATTATTTTTCAGTGTTGGAAACTATTACAAATCAGTAAAAAATACATGTTTCCAAATCCTTAAAGCAACTTTCGATCTGTTTGGTCATTGCCAGAAAAAATTGAAATAAATGACGACTTTTATCGGTTGCTGTCGTTCTTTTCTGTCGAGGTATATTGACTGCAAACATTGTTTGGCATCAATTTCATTCACAGATAACAAAGATGCAAGGCTATTTGTCAGTTTCCCTTTTTACAAAACACGTATTTGATATTAAGCCTTACTGATATGAAGACTTGTCAAGCATAAGTAATCGTGAAATATACATTAGCAATTGCACACAACGAACAGAATTTGGGTGCCACACTTTGAACATGTGATAAACAAAATGGGCTGTTCAAGGGTCATGATGCAAAGTTTGCTACCAGGAAAATTCTCTAACATTCATAGATCTTGAAATTCAAAGTGGCAACCATTTATGTTTTAAATCTCAGGGGAAAGGTGAACGTTTCAGTTTTTGAAAAGCTAGGACGGTCATTTTTTTTCTCACTATAAAAGAGCTTTTAAATGACGCCCAGCAACTGTAGGCCAGAACTGTCTTGACATAATACAGAGTCGTGAATCTGTTCCCGAGGGTTACTCTACCTGAAGGGCAGTAGATGTGGGATAGATATGGTACACATTGCCACGAAGATGGTTCAGGTGGAAGTTAGTTCCGACCTTTAGTTTTAATATCTTCATTGATGCTTGTTTGGTTTAAATTTTGATTTGAAGTTTTTTGGGCAAAGAATTGTCTGCTCGAATTAAAATGCAATGTGTCGTGATTCTGTGGTGTTATTCTGTGGCCCATGGAAATCATAGCAATTAGTATGAATTTCTGCAAAACACCACTGAGGGCGCTGTTTTCGTGACTGACTCTAAACTACCGTGGACTTGCCCACACGAAACTTCATCAGTGGTCAGGCTGGCATTGACCTAACACCTGTCAAGAGGATTTGTGCCGCTGAATGTTTTAAAATAGGAAAATTGAGCTCAACGCTACTGTGATAGCCTATGGGAGATCAATTAGTAGTCTTGTGCCATATACCAATGCCACCAAGGCTGTCAAATCTAGAATTTTGTTTCTCTCACTTGTGGATAATTAACCTTAAAAATCTTTTTGAAATGCATGATAGACGAAGACTTGTGGCAATCAGAAGTTATAGAATGATGGTATATCCGACACAGCAAAGTTGTGTAGATAAGGTGCAACGCGCGTCCATAGAGTGTGAAAATTTCTTGCCGAAACTAACAACCATTCTCTTTCATATGTAAACGGTGGTCAACGCACTGTACACAGTTTTGGACTAGAGAAACAAATGAACGTAAATTCACCGATATTTGGAATTACAAATGGCGATGTACGTTGTGTCAACTCTATGAGGGAAATTTTTAGATTTCGTCTTTTTGTGTAAACTCTTAGTCAACGGGCTTCAAAGTAAGTCTACACAAGAAGTTTTGTAAAAAAAAAACACGTGTTCCCAAAAGCTTTCCCCGGGGCACATTCTACCTTAAATGTCGAATAACACGACAAAACATGCTGAACAAAAACATTCGGATACCATCCGATACATTGTTTGGCATCAATTTCATTCACAGATAAAAAAGATGCAAGGCTATTTGTCAGTTTCCCTTTTTACAAACACGCTTTTGATATTAAGCCTTACTGATATGAAGACTTGTCAAACATAAGTAATCGTGGAATATACATTAGCAATTCCACACAACGAGCAGAATTTGGGTGCCACACTTTGAACATGTGATAAACAAAATGGAAAATGCCTTGAGATATTTAAAAGTTACTCATTGAATTCGACGACACTCTTATCGGATGCCGTTCGCATTGCTAAATGATAACCAGAGACAAACTCAAGAGCTAGTTTGAAGTATTATATTCGTGATATTTCCCTCCTTTAGAAATCATTGTCTGCCTTCTGTGCAAATAAATTATGCACAACCACGGATGGCAGCCACAACGTTTACAATTTAATCTCGTATGTTCATTATAGGTGATTTGATATTGAATCCTAAATTCACTTTATTAGCATTTAATTGGTGAAATAACCAGAAAGCTTCTGGAGCGTCACAAACTTGCCACTCGACCCAGTTGCAATCACCGAAGACTTCGAGATGTCAACGGATACAGGGAAAGTCTATGCAAGGCCCACGTAGAATAATCAGTTAAAGGGAAATTTACCCTGAAAATTAATTTTGGAATATTAAACTGATATGGTCATTGAAAGGCTTTCGAGTCGATTTTATTCACTGTCACTCACTCGCTAACAAACAGCAGTGTTCTAAAATATCGGAAGTGACATCGTAAACTTGATCATTGAAGCAGTCGACGTGTGCAACTGGAATGGCTACAGAATATAGGGGCCAAGCACTCGGTGTCGATGTTTAAGTCGAGCAGAAATAAAGTTTTCTGCGAATACCACTTTGAGGAGGGCTGCTTTTAGCGAAAGTTGCAAGTCCAACTACTGAACTACAAGCCTAAAAGAAAATTGCCCGGGCCATATTCAACCCCAAGTGCTTTGCTTGTACACATAGGACTGTACGTACACTCAGGCACTATAATCGGAACGCTGTAGACAGGACCGCTGGTTCTAGACTAATCATGGCAACATCAGGGTGTTCTGTAACACATTAAAAATGCTTGCACTTTTAGAATTAATGTCGATCTCTTTAGAGCATTGGCATTACTTCGGTGTCGGCATGATTTCACAACGAGTGGGTTGACAACGACAGGCATGATTGATCGCCGAGAGTAATTTGAACTTCGTCATCGGAGCTAGAATAGTCACTTTCCGAAATCGAGTCACTGTAACTTTCTGACGATGTCAGTCTTGGATCATCGATTGCTCGTTCAGGTTTGAAGTTAGTACCGATTATCTTCGCATTATGATTTTCAGTTGAGCGCTGAGGTTTGCGTACAGCGTACGCGTAGTAAACAGGTGCAGCCAATGAACAATGCACTTTTAAAAAGGTCCTTACTATGATAAGATATATTGTGCATGACAAATAATGTGAACTGACTAATTTTAAGTCAAGAGGGTAATTAATTAGCTGTTCATAATTTGCCTTCCCACAGAAATTTTTCGACTTACCCTCCCACACTCAAACTTCATTTTTACCCACTCCCCACTTATTTTTGCCTGTTTCCCCTCCCCACTGTGAATTTTTGAAGCTCCCTCGCCTCCGGCGGAAAAAAACTTGCCAATTTCCCCTGCCCTGGAAACAATTCCCCTCAAAAAGTTTTTCGCCAAGCCCTGTCCCCAGGACAATCAACCGATATCCGCCCTGCCCTACAAAAAAACTGAAATTTGCTCCCCTACCACCTAAAAACATGTCCCCTGCCCTAGCAAAATTAAAATTTCCCCAGCCCTCAAAATTGCTCCTGGAATAGCTTTTTCGATGAATAGCTCCGTTGGCTGCACCTGAGTAAACTTGGCGTAGAAGAGCTTGGTATAAGTGACCTCGCTTTGAACCCGCTGTGACTAGCAAGTTTGATACGTCACTTCCGGTTTCCGTGCGTTCCGCTTGTGGCTACTGCGCTAATACGCGCAAGTGAAAGTGAATGAAACCAACGCTATTTTGTTTATTTTTCACTGAATAACGACCTGATTACCTAAGAAAGTCTTGGTAAATTTCCCCTTTAAACAGACAGGCATGCACAAGCGTCTTACTGGTTTCTTCATTACTCTTGACGCGTAATAAAGTAAAGCACAATTTTATAAGTTCAATCCCTTTTTTCATTTAGACTTAATTTGGTGAATTGAATAGTGTGTATAGGTTCACAACCCAAGTCATCCCTTTTAAAGCTGACGCACAAGAAACGAAAACTAGAAAAAAGGGGACTTTTGCCCTATTGTTTTACAGGAGAACAGATTTCTACTTTTTCAACTTTTTCTTCCATAAATTCTTTGCCCTTCTGGAACTCAAAAACCGTTGCATGTAACTATGTATTATATTCTTTATTTCAGTACTCTTGGCCTCCGGCCATAAGGTACAAACATTAGCGATATATTGTAAGGATCGCTAGTAAATAACGTTATATACAACATTACAAACACTGGAAAAGTTACAGATTGTTTCCCTGATTAAGCAGGGTATTCTCCCTGAGTTGTGTGGCATAGAAAATATATCTGCTTAACTTTTTTGCATATTTGTCAATTTGCCATACATACTTCACAATGGGCGTTCTAACATTTGTATTTTTGTAGTCATCAATAGTGTTCAAAGCAACATTGCTGCAATCTGACTGATATTGCTGAGGCATATTCACATTAGAATCGAAAACAAGAGGTTGATGGTCTGATTTTATTTTGATATCTACATAAAATTTGACGATATTACAAAAATGACATGGCTGAGCAAGGAGAAAATCAATGACACTTGATCCTCTATCAGTTATAAATGTGAAATCACCACTACCCAGTTCTTTAAACAACCTACCATTAACAATACGTAAATTTGCAGTTTTACTGAATTCGAGAAATCTTTTTCCAGCAGAATTACAAGTATTATCTCTGTAAATACGAACAGGAATATTTGCATCACAATCAGTCAATATTGCATTTTCAGGACATACAAGTTTTATTACACAATCATTTGGGAGTGTCGGGTTCGTTGTCTGTACGGGCATTAAAATCGCCCACAACATAACTGAGCATGAGGAAATTCATAGACAAATCATCTAGCCAACTCTTGCTCTAAAATCTCAAAAGTACATTGCAATCTGTTATTTCTTGTATTATCTGGAGAAATATTCACAACGGCTAGCATTATTGTAGGTATATTTACAGAAATCGCATTATATAAAGACATCCAAATATTATCAGAAATACTCGGGATAGTTAACCACCAATAAAGAAAGTGACTCTTTGTAAAAAATAGAAATTCCTCCAGAACGTCTCCCATATTTACATTTTTTTAACCGGGCTTTGTGAAATGATCTGAAACCCGCTAGGTCATAATTGCAATCTATGCCCATCCAAGTTTCTGTTATCAAAATCAAATCGAAGTTTTGTACATGAAAAATGAAATCTACATCACACATTTTAGATGTCAAACCATGTATATTCCAAGAAATACAATGAATACGTACAGAATTGGTTTCCTGTGCCAAATCAGAATGTTTGTCTGAATAAGAGGTGTTCGGAATTTTGTTACTAGTGCTGCTTTCAAACTCGGCCTGGCCTTCATCCTATCTGTTGCGGGTCGACCTGCCGACAAAGGACGGATATTATCACGTGCGTTATCGTAAATCTACGTCGTGCCGTCGATTTTGATTTTGTCGTACGATAGGAATTCCCGCTTTCCCTCTGCTCTCGCCACTGCCAGATGGTGTCCGAGTTTTCGTCGTATGTTCTCACTCTTTTAGTAAAATATTCAGTTACCTTGAACTCGGTATCTTTCAAACCTTGGCTGCTTCATAAACCTGTTTTCGTTGTTGGTAACGGTTGAATTTCGCGATAATCGGTTGTGGGCGAGAGCAAGCACTTGTAAGCCGATGGACGCGATCAAACTCAATATTTTGGCCGTTAATACAAAGTTTCTCAGAGATAACAGATCTAACATTTTCTTCGGATTGGTCCCATGATTCGTCTTCATCTTGCTCGATACCTTTGAAAATCAAATTGTCCTGTTTCATCTGGCCCCTCATGAAGTTCGTTGTTCAGATCATCATCTTGTTAGGTCAATACCTTGTTCTCGTCAGCTAACCGAGCGATTTCTTCTCGTGCTTCTGTAAGTTCTTGATTTATTTCGTGAATACCGTCAACAAGGCTGTCTATTTTTCTGATCAGGTCTGCTGCAATCTTGTCCATTTTCTTGCTCAAGTCACATTTACGTGGCTCACGTAAGACATCTCCGAGTTCAGGATTTTCGCTGTTTGTAGAAGGCTTGGCTCCAAATAACGTAGTCTGCCTAGTCTGCGTTTTATCAGAGGACTGTTGACTGCTTTGGTTTGGACCAGGGTTTGTATCCACATCACCAGATAACAGTAACGTAGCAAACATTACTAGCCGTAGGGCTAAGCAAACGGCACCAACACTGACATCGCAATCATGGCAAAGCCTGTCCCGCTGGATGGAAGGCTGAACGTACAATTCTGGCTCTCCAGACGTTTATAGGGACTCCCAACTCCAAAATTACATATCGGAGGATGGCACTACCGCTTTAACTGTTGCAAAAAGTCTCTGTGGTTGAAAAAACTAACAAATATTCGGGACACGATGTGACAGTTAAGTGCCTTCACCGACGCCCTCTAGCGATATCGTATGTATGTATGTATGTATGTATGTATGTATGTATGTATGTATGTATGTATGTGTGTGTGTGTGTGTGTGTGTGTGTGTGTGTGTGTGTGTGTGTGTGTGTGTGTGTATGTATGTATGTATGTATGTATGTATGTATGTATGTATGTAAATATGGTTCAGTTTGTCACTTCGATTCCATTGAAACGATGCCCGCGGGGACTTATAGGTATTGGTCTCGTTCGTGCGTCCGTGAGTGCGTACGTCTGTGCGTGTGTCCGTCCGTTCACGCAGATATCTCAGAGATTCCTGAAGCGATTTCATTCACACTCAGTACAAATATTACTCCCTATGTTATACATATGCACGTCGATGTATGTATG
Organism: Ptychodera flava; assembly: GCF_041260155.1. Taxonomy (NCBI): domain Eukaryota; kingdom Metazoa; phylum Hemichordata; class Enteropneusta; family Ptychoderidae; genus Ptychodera; species Ptychodera flava. Next base: position 3,452,272 of record NW_027248280.1, read on the forward strand.
TATGTATGTATGTATGTATGTATGTATGTATGTATGTATGTATGTACGTATGTACGTATGTACGTATGTACGTATGTATGTATGTATGTATGTATGTATGTATGTATGTATGTATGTATGTATGTATGTATGTATGTATGTATGTATGTATGTATGTATGTCTGTATGTATGTATGTATGTATGTATGTATGTATGTATGTATGTATGTATGTATGTATGTATGTATGTATGTATGTATGTATGTATGTATGTATGTATGTATGTATGTATGTATGTAAATGTGGTTCAGTTTGTCACTTCGATTCCATTGAAACGATGCCCGCGGGGACTTATAGGTATTGGTCTCGTTCGTGCGTCCGTGAGTGCGTACGTCTCTGCGTGTGCCCGTCCGTTCACGCAGATATCTCAGAGATTCCTGAAGCGATTTCATTCACACTCAGTCCAAATATTACTCCCTATGTTATACATATGCACGTCGATGTATGTATGTATGTATGTATGTATGTATGTATGTATGTATGTATGTATGTATGTATGTATGTATGTATGTATGTATGTATGTATGTATGTATGTATGTATGTATGTATGTATGTATGTATGTGTGTGTGTGTGTGTGTGTGTGTGTGTGTGTGTGTGTGTGTATGTGCGTGCGTGCGTGCGTGCGTGCGTAGGTAGGTAGGTAGGTAGGTAGGTAGGTAGGTAGGTAGGTAGGTAGGTATGTATGTATGTATGTATGTATGTATGTATGTATGTATGTATGTATGTATTTATGTGTATATGTTAATGGGTGGATCTATTTATCTTCTATCTATCTATATATCTATCTACTTATTTACTTATCTACTTATCTATCTATCTATCTATCTATCTATCTATCTATCTATCTATCTATCTATCTACCTATCTATCTCTTTGTATCCGTTAATAGACGAATGTATTTACCTATGTACATGTATATCTCGTTTGCATGTGATCTTAATCTGCAGATCCAGTTACGGCAACAACCGGCGAATCTTCAACTATGAACAATCTTTTGCAAACAACGGAAGTCACAGAAGACTTCACGTTTCGTAAGTGTACATTTAGTCATTTTAAATAGGGTTCAGGGTACTTGTTCGTCGATGTGTCGGTCTTACGTGAAGAAAGTTTGGTATAGCTTTCTGAAGTAATGGAAAATACATTATTCAGTCACACGACCTACTTATTTAAAGTTTGAAACTCTTTTACAAAGCCCCGGGTTTTGTTCATACATATCCATTTATTTCATATTATATTACAATGCCCTGTCCGTCGCATTTTAATTGGTCGAGCTGAGCCATATGACCGACCACAAATAAATTCGCAATAACGGTTTGTTTTTGTGCCCGTGAATATGAATAATATCGTAAACATCGTAACTTTTCAGCTGACTCGTAAATTGTAATTTGTACAAAGATCATAGTCAATCACAAAATAAATGGAGCACTTGTGGACCAAGTTTTGACTTTTTTTGAAAAAATTCCGGATTTTCAAAATTTTTACAGCGCGCACACTACTTACTGACAAGTTCTGGGGCCCCGTTGTCGTTCGCGTGGAAAATTTTCGTAAATTTTGACTGTTTTCGAGGTTCGTTGATAATATAATGGAAATAACAGACTCCGCGCTGACCATCAACGTTTATGGGCGCGGGCAAGAGGAAAGCCAAAATTAACGGACTCGGCAAGTCTCGCCCGTTAATTTTTGGCTTTCCTCTTGCCCTTGCCGATAAGTGAACATTAATGGTCAATGCGTCGCCCGTTATTTCTATAATACAATCAGTATATTGGCAACTGTGAAATTTGTTTCATTTTTTGGATATTACCTTTTCGTATGTATGCATATCATTGGGTTTACTCGGATGTGATCGTATGTAGACGCAAGTTAGCTATTTTTCTCTCTGTTCCATGTATTGTAGACCTTGTTGGATTAACATGTTCCGATTTTTATGCTATAGTGTGACTTATATATACCGAATGCATTTGATATTATACAAACATACTGTACTCTGATATAATATGCCAGTTTGTTTTTCAGTCATTGCACCAAATGCAATCAATAACTCACAAAAGTCAATACAGCGATAAAAAACGGAAAAGGGGCATTTAATAGTATGGAGACTATGACATAAACTCTATTAATACAATTCAGTATTTCTGAAAATGAATTAAGCTACATCCGTTCAATTTTCATCTTCAAATTTTGTCGGCGCGACAAAGTTGACACGCTCATTTGACACAAAATATAATGCCGACAAACGTAGTTTATAAATAAAGATCTTGTAATAATAGCTACAAAACGATTGGAACTAATTTGGGATAATTGGATCTTCATGTTTTTCAACTTTCTCAAAAGTGTTGGGTGCCATATAGCTGAATGTTGCAATATAACAAATTACTCATAAAAACAAGTGTATAATTTAAAAAGAACAGCAGATGAGCTTTAATTGCAGATTAACACGGCGCTACTTCACCATCCAAATATCCCAAATTAGTTCCAATCGTGTTCTACATTAATCTGATACCAGCGTCGACGTCACAGCCTAACATAGGTGTCTGTGCTTAAAAGATGATAGGCAAATTATGCAATTAGTGGCTAAATTTGCAGAAACTAAATTTGCTGCAAATAAATCGGATGGATAGAGTTTGTGAATAAAAGAAGACATGCATGATGCACAATGGCAAATGCTAAATAAATTCAGAAAAGATGTTTTTGTCATACTACTATAGCTATTTCTAAACTGACATTCGTTTACCACAGAATCTACTGAAGCGCCATGTGGTTAATGAGACTACAGGGCAAAGGCAGACGTCAAACTGTACTACAAGGTTCAATTTATCAGCAGGCGATGAAATGATACTAACTACCCCAAACTATCCGAATCACTATGACAGCTTGCTTAGCTGTCTCTGGGAAGTTTCTGTGCCTGATGACGTCTTTATAAGCGTCGAGTTCCGTAGCTTTCAAACCGAAACAAAATACGACGTCATGTCGGCCGGACACGGGCTCGGAACAGAGACTGGAAGCACAGAAATCTCACGGCACTCCGGCGGTGAATTACCAAGGTCATTTTCTGGATCACCAAATGTATGGATAAGTTTTACATCTGACGGATCGATAGAAGATGTCGGATTCTCAGCAAGTATTTCTGCGTACCAAGGTAGGCCTGTGATTTCATTAACTGCCCAAAAATTAAATGACTCTTCCGGCAAAACTTCAAAATACTTATAAGCGTTTGCACCTTTGTATGTTGGATTTTAAGGTATTGTAAAATTGATTGAAAAAACTTGTTTCGCTCTACGGTAATTGCACCAAATACACACAAGAACTTTCGATCAATACAGGAACCAAGCAATCCTTAAAGAATTGTGCGGTGACCCCTATTTTTTTCGTTTGATTCGAAATCTATATATTGTTGGGCTTAATTTACGAGAGTTAAAGAAAACGGTGATTTCAGATCATGACATTTGTAATGAAAATATAAAAAATTAGGCCAAACTTTGCTCTTTTTATAAAAGCACTATTCATGGAAACGTTTTATTTTCTGATGTTTTCAAAAGTAGATCACAAAACTAATATATTACAATACAAGGACTTGTGTTGATAAAATCTGTCAAACTGTTTTTACTATATTTCAGTTTTATTATTCAATAACACTAGTCAATCGAATAATACAACATTTTAATCAATTTCAGGTAAATGTTTCCGCGGGACAATATAAAGGGCGCCTTATCTCCAAAATTTACATGGGGACCCCATCTTTTTTTCTTATTTTTTAACATTTCATCTCATCCCAGACATCACCTGAAAGTTTCAGAAAAATCCTGATTAAAGTCACTGTTAGCCGCAATCTACCTTAAGTGAACATTCTGTATTCATGGATTGCATTCATTCGATTGTTCATAAATAGAAGGACCCACCTTGTCCAAGGTTGACTGTTTTGTTACTTACATACCCATCGTTAAGCGTACCATGAACATCTTGTAGCTTTGAGGCAAACGTAGAAGGTAATCAAGTCACTTATATTTGATTTACTGCTGCGTGTCTAGTGTAACATGTGCGATATAGTGATCATTACTAAATTTGCCCTGATATTTTTGTAATTGGCAGATGTATTTGAAGGACGATGCGACAAATAAATGGAATATTAATTAAAAGACAAATGAATGCAATACATCAAAGTTCACGAGCGGTATCAAAAATAACACAATATAAATATATTTGGAAAAAATATATTTTGAATATCGGTAGTCAATCCTTTTTTCCTCTTTCGTTTTTCATAGTATCTACGCAAGCTTCAACGGTTATCGAGACAACAATGCGAAGACAGACCTCAAACTGTACTAGACGATTCAATATAACAGCAGGTGACACAATGTCACTAACCACTCCTAACTTTCCCAACAACTATGATAGTCTGCTACGCTGTCTTTGGACAATTTCCGCACCAGATAACGTCATTATCAGGGTAGCTTTCCTTAGCTTTCAAACTGAAACCTTATATGATGTCATGTCGGCCGGTATTGGACTAGGACCAGAGACTGGAAGAACAGTAATCTCAAGACATTCTGGTGATGAATTACCGATGTCATTCTCTTGGCCATCGAATGTATGGATCAGTTTCACATCTGACGGATCGGTAGAAGATGTCGGATTCTCAGCACGTATATCTGCGTACATAGGTAGGCTTGTCGCTTTATTAACTGCTTTAGATTTAGTGTGTCCTTCTTTGGGCGGAAGTAAAGTAATTTTAAAAGTTTCACAACTGAAAACGGAGCTGATAGGAATTGAGAAACAACATGCCAACAGGCCCAGTAGCTGAGGACATACCTGTCACATAAGATTGATCTAGTCAACGCCTCTTACATAATCCGTACACAAAATTAACTTTTATTTAGATATCCATTCTCTAACTTCCGGCACCGACCAAGAAAATTCTACCATCGATGTTTCTCAAGAAGCTTAGGGATAGCTATGCGCAAGTGTACGAGGAGACATTATTTGGTTGTTTAGCAAAATAGCCCGTGTTAGTATTGTTTGCAGTCGGTGAATAGGGCTATTCATTGTAATCGATTTCACGTCTCCAGCGGTGACTTAGATGTGCTTATGTGGATTGGCATACACTTACGAATAAGTTCTGGTCAAAATACGATGCATTATTAGTTCCATAACTGTCATAATTTTTTTCCACGCAGACCTATCCACACCCTAAACGATAGATCACGTCGATCATTTGGACCACCATTATGTTCACACGTAAACTCCTTTTCGTGCATTACAAGTGATAAACCTTCAAATCAGCTCTTAAATCACGTTTACAAACTCAATTATCGAACGGTGGAATGTGTGTTGTAATGAACGGACCTTTGTCTTAAAAGAAATATTGTATCGATATAGACTTAAGTGACGTTCACGCGTTATAGCGGAATAACGTTGGCATAAGGGTAAACCATAAAATACGTGGACGTAATTTCTATATAGTCGCGCTTGGATTTACCATTGAAACTTGGTTGTCTATTAACCTACAAAAATAGTAATTTTTCTCATACTTGTTGATAAAGTTGTAGGAAATATTAATTTATACTTTTTATAAAACCAACGCGCCACGGTAATATAATTCACCCAGTCGAAATCCCTGCTACTGGGCTGTCCAACTGATTACTCTACGACATGCGGTGGCAAACGTATCTAGAACTTTCAGTCACATTTCTTATCGAAGATACAATTTCACTTCAGCAATTATATTGCAAAAGCAGTGTCTTTATTTTAAATGGCGCATGCCTGGCCTTGCTGAGTCAATGAATACCCACAGTGACTTTTTTTTTTCAATTTTACAGAAAGGGTGAGCCAAGCAACTTGTTATTCGCTCTAGGAATGAGTTTGTTACGCCCTTAAACAGAAACTAAAAGAAGATTATCTCTTGTCTGTTAATTGATAACCTTATCAATTGTACTTTGATGTGGAATTTTAAGAACCTCTAAAAAGCACGATTTAAAACGCCGAAAACCCATATATCATGGAAGGGACTGGACTTAAGATGTATGGCAGATTAATGCACAGCTCCTTTACCTGTCAAACAAAACTGATTACATAGTGTGAATGAAATTATGAATAGTTTAAAAACTGATTATTTTCATCAAAATTGACGTTCATTTAATAGAGAGGAGTTATTTTGTTTGTGAAAAATATTTATATGTATCAATGGGCGCAAACTTTAATATTTTTTGGTTTTCTTTGTCGTAGAATCAACAGCAGCATCACCGGTTACCGGGGCAACAGGGCAGAACTCAGACTGTAATAGAAGGTTCGATTTATCAGCAGGCGGAACCTTGACACTGACCACACCAAACTTTCCTAACTACTACGACAGCTTGCTTAACTGTCTCTGGACAATTTCCGTTCCTGATGACGTCATTATCAATGTAGACTTCCGTAGCTTTGAAACCGAAGCAACATACGACGTCATGTCGGCCGGACTTGGACTAGGACCAGAGACTGGAAGCACAGTAATCTCACGGCATTCTGGCGGTGAACTACCAAGTTCATTCTCTGGGTCACCGAGTATTGGATACGTTTTACATCTGATGGATCGATAGAAGGTTTAGGATTTTCAGCAAACATATCTGCCTATCAAGGTAGACCTGTTACTTATTTACTACATTTGATTTGAAAATTTTCCTCTTTGGAAAAAGGAAATTTGAGACTTTCAAACTTTGTAGGTGTATTTTTGATGTTTTTTTTCATACGAATTGAATTAAATGTATGCCAAATGTATAAGTATACTTCTTACACAAACAGGAAAATTCAATCAAACAGTTATTGACAAATTCTTAAAGAATCGGATTCGGTTGGCACATGTGTGTTGTAATAAAAGGACCTTTGTCTAAAAAGAAATATTGTATCGATATAGGCTTTATTGACGTTCACGCGTTATAGCGGAATAACGTTGGCATAAGGGTAAACCATAAAATACGTGGACGTAATTTATATATAGTTGCGCTTGGATTTACCATTGGAACTTGGTTGTCTATTAACCTACAAAAATAGTAATTTTTCTCATACTTGTTGATAAAGTTGTAGGAAATATTAATTTATACTTTTTATAAAGCCAACGCGCCATGGTAATATAATTCACCCAGTCGAAATCCCTGCTATTGGGCTGTCCTATTGATTACTCTACGACATGCGGCGGCAAACGTATCTAGAACTTTCAGTCACATTTCTTATTATTATATTGCAAAAGCAGTGTCTTTATTTGAAATGGCGCATGTTTGGCCTTGCTGAGTTAATGAATACCCACAGTGACTTTTTTAAATTTGATGACAAATTTTCCCACACAGACTTAGACGGGGTGGCTGTGACCAATCTGGCTTGAAATTGGTCATAGCCACCCCGTCTATTAAAATTAATGAGTTTACTTTTCTTGTTTACGTACATACTTATATCAGATGGAAATCTGAGGATTTGCGATTACATCAGGTTGACAACCCCCCACACAAGAGCAATGAATGTAAAAAGTGTGAAAGAGGCTCCCACCTAACTATCCAAAATGTTTTTGTGTCGAGTTTGTCTTTGATTCATTTCGAAAATGTGTTCCTACATTCTTATCCGATTGTTTGTGTAACAAAAATGTTTGTTTCGCCTCGGATATTTGTAGGGAAGTTTGGATCAGTGTGTACGGTTATGTTTTGTTTGTGTGGGGAAAGCTTATGGCGAGACGCAGCCGGACCAATTGTGTTACAGAGTTGATAGAGTGGCCCTTTGACGCTTATGTTTCGAAACCCGAGCTTGGTTTCTCATCAGTCGCAGTGTAGATTCTTTCCTTAGTTTGTGTTGTGAAAAATTATTTTAATGCATTTTAGTGGTCTTGCTCTTCGAGTAGCGAGGCAAGTATATTAATGTTTGGGTCTCGTTGTGAGTCCGTTTGGTGGTTCAGTTTGTTTGTTCTATGTTTCTTTACTTCAGTAAATTTTGTTTTGAATAGTGTGTCTTTTAGAATTTTGCCGAGGTTTGTGAATTTTTAGGCAATAAGTACCACTGCGGGGTACGGATTTTATGTTTTCTGGATCAAGATACTTACAAGTATCATGATCGATGTGTTTGTTCTCGTACATTTTGTTTAATAGTTCGTGTACTTTGTTTACTGTTTGTTCTGTGTCGTCACTGGCTAGTTGTGTATAATACTTAGTGTTGCGTAATTGCCTTTCGCATTCGTGTACGTAATCTTTTGTGTTGACAAAGACAAAACCCGACCCTTGTCGAAGGGTTTTTATGGTAATTTGTCTACTGTTTGCAAGCTGGTTTATCGCGATTCTTTTGGCACGCGACATGTTTTGTTTCCTTGTTTGAAAGGGTATCTCTAGAAGTGCGAGTTTAGCAGCTTCAGATAGCTTTCAGGTTTTTGTATTTTTTGCTGTTCGTGGAGTCCAATTTGACTTTTCTTTGAATTGGTGTTGTTGCGATTGTTCGTGTCTCATGATGTCTCCGGTGTTTGGCTTAATTGCTAATGAAACTTTTAATGTTATTGTTTTCCAAGTCAACTATCCAAGCAATTTTAAGAGGGGTGATCAAAAGGCCAGAACAGCCAATTTTGACCAACCGGGTTCAAGAACCCGGGAAAGGTGTTTAAAGTGTGCGATAGATGTGTTTACGACATAAACATTACGAACAGTAGGATTAAGAAAGGTATGAATAATCCAAACTGCCCAGTTTCTGTGTGGGAAAAAGTTGGATTGTTACAGAAAGGGTCAGCCAAGCAACTTGTTATTCGCTCTAGGAATGAGTTTGTTACGCCCAGAACCTCTAAAAAGCACGATTTACAACGCCGAAAAACCATATATCATGGAAGGGACTGGACTTAAGATGTATGGCAGATTAATGCACAGCTCCTTTACCTGTCAAACAAAACATAGTGTGAATGAAAGCATGAATAGTTTAAAAACGGGTTTTTTTTTTAATCACAATTGACGTTCATTTAATAGAGAAGAGTTATTTTGTTTGTGAAAATTATTTATTTGTATCAATGGGCGCAAACTGTAATAATTTTTGGTTTTCTTTGTCGTAGAAATCATCAGCAGCAGCACCGGTTACCGAGGCAACAGGGCAGAACTCAGACTGTAATAGAAGGCTCGATTTATCAGCAGGCAGAACCTTGACTTTGACCACACCAAACTTTCCTAACTACTACGACAGCTTGCTTAACTGTCTCTGGACAATTTCCGTTCCTGATGACGTCATTATAAATGTAGACTTCCGTAGCTTTGAAACCAAGCAACATACGACGTATTGTCGGCCGGACTTGGACTAGACCAGAGACTGGAAGCACAGTAATCCACGCATTCTGGTGACGAACTACCAAGTTCATTCTCTGGGTCACCGAGTATATGGATCAGTTTTACATCTGATGGATCGATCGAAGGTTTAGGATTTTCAGCAAACATATCTGCTTATCAAGGTAGACCTGTTACTTTATTTACTACGTTTGATTTGAAAATTTTCCTGTTTGAAAGAAGGAAACTTAAGACTTTCAAACTTTGTAGGTGTATTTTTTTGATATTTTTTTTCATACGAATTTAAGGAAATGTATGCCAAATGTGTAAGTAAACTTTTGTCACCCTGCGGTAATTGCACCTTATACAAACAAGAAAATTCAATCAAAACAGTTATTGACAAGTTCTCAAAGAATCGGATTCGGTTGGCACTCTGCATTTAATTATTACTTGCATTCGATGATCCATAAAAAGAGGAAGCCATCTAGTCCAAGTATGACGGTTTTGTTATTTACATGTGTTACGATTGTAAGGCGTATCATGTACATCTTTATAGCTTAGATATCTATTTGATTCATATATCCATATATTTGATTAACCGTTGCATTAAGTCCAGTGTAACATTTACAATATGATGTTAATTACTAAATTTTTTTCGATACTGTTGTGATTGATTTGTGTGTTTGAAGGACAGGACAAATAAGCTAAAGTGGGATTATTGATGAAAGAATCAATGCAGGAATAGGTGGATACAAATATTCTCAAAGTACCACAAACAACGCTAAGTAAATTCGAAAGAAATTAATTTTGTCAAACATTTTAGACACTTTAAATAGCTGTAACATACTGTTTTTCTTCTTTCTTTTAATACAGCGTCTACGCAAGCTTCAACGGTTATCGAGACAACGATGCAAAGACAGACCCCAAGTTGTACTGCACGTTTCAGTATATCAGCAGGTGACACAATGTCACTGACCACTCCCAACTTTCCAAACCACTACGACCGATTGCTCAGCTGCCTGTGGACAATATCCGCACCCGATAACGTCATTATCAATGTAGATTTTCTTAGCTTTGAAACCGAAGCAAGATACGATGTCATGTCGGCCGGACACGGGCTTGGACCAGAGACCGGAAGCACTGTGATCTCACGGCATTCCGGCGGTGAATTACCAATGTCCTTCTCTGGTTCACGAAATGTATGGATAAGTTTTGCATCAGATGGATCAGTAGAAGCGTATGGATTCACCGCTAATATAACCGCATACCAAGGTAAACCTGTCACCTTATTTGCTTCTTTACATTCAAAAATAGTCCGCTCCTAGCTAAAATCATAGGTAGATGCATGTATGCTTACACATACATACATACATACATACATACATACATACATACATACATACATACATACATACATACATACATACATACATACATACATACATACATACATACATACATACATACATACATACATACATACATACATACATACATACGTGTAAAAGACTAGCTTGATTTCATGAATAATCACAGACTTTTTCTGGTTTTTTTGATAGAACCTTCCGAAGCTTCAGTTGTATCAACAAATTCAGGTATTTATACATCTTTATGAGGTGCTTTGGTTTCGTTTATCCTCTTGACGCGTAAATTAGGAATGTTCAAATGTTTTCAACTGTAATTCTGAAAACCTTTTGATTGTTCATATATTGATTTATAAACAATTAACTTTCAGAAGGCTTCATAAGGACAGTCCAGTGTTTTAGGAGACATACTTTCCGCTCTATGCTAAATCAGCTTGTTTCAGTTTCAAAAAATTATTATTAAGCTAAGGCATACATAGTTTAGAGCTGAGCTTGCATTTCGCAATATCATGAACAGTCACACATACAGTCTAAAGCAGAGAGAGCATTTTCGATGTGCCTAAAAGAATGAGTTCGCATGAAAAATCACAGTGTCTCGTTTTGAAGCTCTCCTGTTCACACACGTGAGCTAATGTAGTAGCAGTATCTGTCTGTCTGCCTGTCCCACTTACTGCATGTGTAAATAATCGCAATCATACCAATCCATAATCCAATGACAGTAGGTCAGAATTCGCAAGACAATAGTTGTAAACATGGACACAAACAGCACAGAACAGACAGTAAATAGACGGTACACAAACAAAGTCATAATTATGAAAGAAAGATATATGGACCTCTGGCCAGAAGACCAAGAAGCGATGTCAGGTGTTTCGAAAATAGTAAGCGCATCCTGCCCCACATGTGGCACCCGCCATATATCAATCTATAAGTCGGATAGGTAGTGGTCGCTAACTAAGCCCAATGTCACCGATGCCATCAGTGATCATTTGTCGAAGAGAGATATTGTATTTATCTACCAGCTTGCGATACCTGCCAAAAAGCGTTTGTATGTAGAGACAGGTCTTGCTCTGGTGTAACCTTGATTTAACAGTTTGGAAGAGAGATGGCCATGTCTCTCTACAAAATCACCATATGAACTGCATGCTCTAGCATATCGAATAAGCTGGGAAATGTATACCCCATAAGCTGGTGAGAGTGGAATATTACTTATGAGGTGTGGAAAATTGATGATACTAAAGTTGAAATCATCTCTCTTGTCATATAGCCTAGTAGAAAGGTGACCATTAGAGTCAAATCCAGTAAAATGTCCAGATATGAAGCAGAAAAGGCCGTTTCTGTAGTTTCTTTAATCTCCAATTCTGGAGGATAAATCATAGCGAGATATTTACTGAATTCAGAGTTATTCATAGAAATAACATCGTCTATGTATCTATATGTTAGATTGAAAGTTCGAGCTACAGAGACCTTTTTCTGTTTAATTAAGTTCTGGATAAATTCTGCCTCATATGAGAACAGAAACAAGTCTGCAAGCAAGGGAGCACAGTTAGTGCCCATAGGAATTCCTATACACTGTTGGAAAATGTGTCCTCCAAATTCTACAAATATGTTGTCGATGAGGAAATCAAGCATACTGATAATGTCTTTCTCGGTATAAAACACTTTAGCGTTAGTAGTATTTTTAACAAATATGTAGAATTATACCCTAATACTACATATTTGTAACGGCGTGAACCGTTTTTGTAGAAAAATGCTTGGTTGATGATGTTTTTCAAGCGCTCTTTCAATTTATCATGTGGTATTGTGGTATACAATGTGGAAAAACGAAAGTTTAATAGATGTTATTTTTGAAACAGATCTTGATTTCAAATTTTCCAAGAGTTTCTTCGAATTTTTTAATATCCACATTTGATTTATACCACTCCGAGAAAAGACAACATCACAGTATGCTTGAAGTCCCCGTTTAACAGTACAAAGAACAGAAGTCAGTATCTTCGATAACTCTGTTGTTGAACATTTTGAAGATCCTGCGATAAACCTAGCTTTGTAAGGTGTTTTGTGGAGCTTGGTATCCAGTATAAACTAGGCAACTTATTATGGTCATCCTTTATTGTAACATTAAAATTATCCATGAATGACTTATGGTTTGCCAAAATTTCAGATTTGTTGAACATTGATTGTCTGTAAGTGGAGTTGGTGGAGGTCTTAGTTACACCAAGTTCGTCTATAAGACATTCAAAATAAACTTCTTACAGACAAATACAATGTTATTGGCAGCTTTATCAGCAGAACGACAACATATTTGTCATGGATATCATTCAAACACTTAACAGCATCAGGATCTTTAAATACAGAATAGGGTCTTCTGCAAACATGTGATCTTAGTCGACCAATACGGCCACGAACTATTTTCCTCACAGATTTGACCCATTCTGACAGTGTGTCCAACTCTACATCTTCCCTTTTAGCCCATTTCCTGGCATATTCTTCAACAGAGTCCATAACGATCTTAAAATTATGGTTCCAGTTGATCCTGCGAGGTTTTCTGAACTTGGGTCCACAAGATAATATCTTACGAAGGTGATGATGTTCAACCAAGTTCAGATCACCAGTGATGACATGGCCAACTGGAGTATATTTGAAGGGAGATGTAGAGCAGTCACAGGATACTGGTGTTTGAAGGAATTCATCAATTTTTAAGTGCCGCAATGCCTTATTGTAATTGAATATTTTTTGGAGATGTCTTGGTGTATTGATATGACAGAATAGGTACAGACTGGTTCTTAAAGTATACAGGTATAGTTGATGTAACCTTTTTGTTGTGAAGTATATTGCTGATATTAATGGCATCAATTCCTTTGTTATTAAATGGAAGATGTAGAAATGACGATGATCATCAGTCATAGGTTCAGCACGAACAGGCTGTATAGTCTGTATAGTGCAATATCAGCAATAATACTGACCAGTCTGTACGGTTGTTCGTTCGGATCTGTCAAAGACAATCCCAATGCATAGGCATGCAACCTTCTCAAGTCCTTGATGGAAAGAGCAAATAATGAAGTATGAATGTGATGGAGACCTAAATGCTTCTGTAATAAAAGAAGCAGTTCATGAAATGTGTCATGGCAGTTGGAGGTAGATGTATCCAATTTAGGCCGATGGTAACGCCTATGTCCATGACTACGTCTTCTACGGACAGAAGACTCAAATAGGCCCATCACATTCACTTCTGAACAACCAGGACTTGAGAGATTGCCTATATCTTTGATGTTGTCATTACAACCATAAGGCATTGCGGTACCTAACTGTCTAATCCAGTGGTATTCTCTCTGTCTACGGAATGGTGAACTAAGTGTGGGGCTGTTGGTTGGATGGTATATTTTTTCAAGAATACGGACACGCATAGACAAAGTGGAGTGATCGTCCTGGTTAAAATGCTTATAAAGTTGCACATCCAAAGATCGATTCACTCCACTGCGATGTCCGTTCATTCTAGATCGTAAGCTGTTTCCTGTTTAACCAACATAAATGAGCCCACACAATGAACACTCAATTCCATAGATTACGTTTTTGTAGTGCAATGCAGAAGTTTCAGACATTTGGTAGAATAGGTCTTCCCTGTCAAACTACTACTGAACTGTTCTGTAGTGATGAGCATACTACATGTTTTGCAGTTTTTAATACCACACTTTGTAATAGAACCTGTATAATGACAAGCAGGAGATGACTTTAAACAGTCCGTCAGTAGCAATTTGCATGGTTTAATTATCTGGTAGCTTTCTCCATTTCTGTGATAAAAATTGCCCTCTGATTGCCCGTATGAGGTCTTAATAACATCCCGAAGGATAATCCGAGGGACACACGGTTTTTGAGCTACTGTGTCCCGTGTAGCTGGTCGGGACCTTGTTAACCCGGGCGACGTCCCAGCCGGTATGAATATATCTCTTATACAGTCTTTCATTATAATGTACAAGTACCAGGTGGATGATGCCCTCGGGGACAATATGTCCACCAGCAGAAGCATCGACCTGGTCGTAGTAAAATAATCGCAATCATACCAATCCATAATCCAATGACAGTAGGTCAGAATTCGCAAGACAACGTTATAGTTGTAAACATAAACACAAAATAGCACAGAACAGACAGTAAATAGACGGTACATAAACAACGTCATAATATGAAAGAAAGATATATGGACCTCTGGCCAGAAGACCAAGAAGTATGTATCTGTCTATTTGTGTGTTTACACGATAACTCAAGATCGCCTGAACGGATTCATGTACGATTTGGTAGACAGGTACCATATGCGAATGGCAAAAACATATAGGATTTAAGTTAGTTGGGCTTGCAAATTGACGAACTTATGATAAATCATTTTTTCCATGTAATGATTATCTATGGAGAGATTAATGACAGTGTTAATATATATCAAAAATTGCCGACTAAAATTCATGAAACTTTTCATAGACGACAATTTCAGAACATTATGATGATACTGTGCTTGTCATGTCAATTATCTGCTCATTTGCATATTTAACAAACTTTTTGTAATTAGTGATATAACTCCGAAATTCTCACACCAAATTTGATGATACTTGGTATAAATATTGATCAGCTAGACATCTAATTGTATTGAGAAGCATTGAGAAGTGTTAAGTTAATAAACAGCTTTATTGCATATTTCATGACCTTTGTGATTAGTGATATAACTTTGAAATGCTTGCACCAAATTTGATGAAAAATGCTACAGATATTGATCTCATAAATATCTAATTATTGCATGAACCACTGAGTAGTGTTCAAGTAAATTAAGGGTTCATTTGCATATTTAATGAACTTTGTAATCACTGATGTGTCTCCACAATTAGAGCATTACATTTGTTGAAACGTGTTAATTGGCAGATATTTTTAATTTGAAGGACAATGCGACAAATAAATGAAATAATTAAAAGACAAATGAATGCAATACATCAAAGTTCCCGAGCGGCATCAAAAGTAACACAATATAAATATATTTGGAAAAAATATATTTTGTCAAACATTATAGATATAAAAATTTGAATATCGGCAGTCAATCCTTTTTTCCTCTTTCGTTTTTCATAGTATCTACGCAAGCTCCAACGGTTATCGAGACAACAATGCGAAGACAGACCTCAAACTGTACTAGACGATTCAATTTAACAGCAGGTGACACAATGTCACTAACCACTCCTAACTTTCCAAACAACTATGATAGCCTGCTACGCTGTCTTTGGACAATTTCTGCACCAGATAACGTCATTATCAGGGTAGCTTTCCTTAGCTTTCAAACTGAAACCTTATATGATGTCATGTCGGCCGGTATTGGACTAGGACCAGAGACTGGAAGAACAGTAATCTCAAGACATTCTGGTGATGAATTACCGATGTCATTCTCTTGGCCATCGAATGTATGGATCAGTTTCACATCTGACGGATCGGTAGAAGATGTCGGATTCTCAGCACGTATATCTGCGTACCTAGGTAGGCTTGTCGCTTTATTAACTGCTTTATATTTTAGTGTGTCCTTCTTTGGGCGGAAGTTCAGTAATTTTAAAAGTTTCATCACTGAAAGCGGAGCTGATAGGAATTGAGAAACAACATGCCAACAGGCCCAGTAGCTGAGGACATACCTGTCACATAAGATTGATTTAGTCAACGCCTTTGAGATAATCCGTACACAAAATAAACTTTTATTTAGATATCCATTCTCTAACTTCCGGCACCGACCAGGAAAAATTCTACCATCGATGTTTCTCAAGAAGCTTAGGGATAGCTATGCCCAAGTGTACGAGGAGACATTATTTGGTTGTTTAGCAAAATAGCCCGTGTTAGTATTGTTTGCAGTCGGTGAATAGGGCTATTTATTGTAATCGATTTCACGTCTCGAGCGGTGACTTAGACATGCTTATGTGGATTGGCATACACTTACGAATAAGTTCTGGTCAAAATACGATACGTCCATAACTGTCATAAGTTTTTCCACGCAGACCTAGCCGCACCCCAAACGACAGATCACATCGATCATTTGGACCACCATTATGTTCACACGTAAACTCCTTTTCGTGCATTACAAGTGATAAACCTTCAAATCAGCTCTTAAATCACGTTTACAAACTCAATTATCGAACGGTGGAATGTGTGTTGTAATGAACGGACCTTTGTCTTAAAAGAAATATTGTATCGATATAGACTTAAGTGACGTTCACGCGTTATAGCAGAATAACGTTGGCATAAGGGTAAACCATAAAATACGTGGACGTAATTTCTATATAGTCGCGCTTGGATTTACCATTGAAACTTGGTTGTCTATAACCTACAAAAATAGTAATATTTCTCATACTTGTTGATAAAGTTGTAGGAAATATTAATTCATACTTTTTATAAAACCACCGAGGCACGGTAATATAATTCACCCAGTCGGAATCCCTGCTACTGGGCTGTCCAACTGATTACTCTACGACATGCGGTGGCAAACGTATCTAGAACTTTCATTCACATTTCTTATCGAAGAAACAATTGCACTTCAGCAATTATATTTCAAAAGCAGTGTCTTTATTTTAAATGGCGCATGCCTGGCCTTGCTAAGTTTATGAATACCCACAGTGACATTTTTTAAAATTTTACGGAAAGGGTCAGGCAAGCAACTTCTTATTCGCTCTAGGAATGAGTTTGTTACGCCCCTTAAACAGAAACTAAAAGAAGATAATCTCTTGTCTGTTAATTGATAACCTTATCAATTGTACTTTGATGTGGAATTTAAGAACCTTTAAAAATCACGATTTACAATGCCGAGAACCCATATCTCATGGAAGGGACTGGACTTAAGACATATGGCAGATTACATATAGACATTTAGAGATGCACAGCTCCTTCACCTGTCAACAAAACATAATGTGAATAAAAGCATGAATAATTTAAAAACGGATTATTTTCATCAAAATTGACGTATATTTAATAGAGAGGAGTTATTTTGTTTTTGAAAAATATTTATTTTGTCAATGGGCGCAAACTCTAATATTTTTTTGTTTTCTTTGTCTTAGAATCAACAGCAGCATCACCGGTTACCGAGGCAACAGGGCAGAACTCAGACTGTAATAGAAGGTTCGATTTATCAGCAGGCAGAACCTTGATACTGACAACACCAAACTTTCCTAATTACTACGACAGCTTGCTTAACTGTCTCTGGACAATTTCCGTTCCTGATGACGTCATTATCAATGTAAACTTCCGTAGCTTTGAAACCGAAGCAGCATACGACGTATTGTCGGCCGGACTTGGACTAGAACCAGAGACTGGAAGTACAGTAATCTCACGGCATTCTGGTGACGAATTACCAAGTTCATTCTCTGGGTCACCGAGTATATGGATACGTTTTACATCTGATGGATCGATCGAAGGTTTAGGATTTTCAGCAAACATATCTGCTTATCAAGGTAGACCTGTTACTTCATTTACTACCTTTGATTTGAGAATGTTCCTCTTTGAAAAAGGAAACTTAAGACTTTCAAACTTTGTAGGTGTATTTTTTGATATTTTTTTACATACGAATTGAAGGAAATGTATTCCAAATGTGTAAGTAAACTTCTGTCACCCTGCGGTAATTGCACCTTATACAAACAAGAAAATTCAATCAAAACAGTAATTGACAAGTTCTCGAAGAATCCGATTCGGTTGGCACTCTTCATTTAATTATTACTTGCATTCGATGATCCATAAAAAGAGGAAGCCATCTAGTCCAAGTATGACGGTTTTGTTATATACATGTGTTACGATTGTAAGGCGTATCATGTACATCTTTATAGCTTAGATATCTATTTGATTCATATATCCATATATTTGATGAACTGTTGCATTAAGTCCAGTGTAACATTTACGATATAATGTTAATTACTAATTTTTTTTCGATACTTTTGTGATTGATTGGTGTGTTTGCATACAGGACAAATAAGCTAAAGTGGGATTATTGATGAAAGAATCAATGCAGGAATAGGTGGATACAAATATTCTCAAAGTACCACAAACAACGCTAAGTAAATTCGAAAGAAATTAATTTTGTCAAACATTTTAGACACTTTAAATAGCTGTAACAAACTGTTTTTCTTCTTTCTTTTAATACAGCGTCTACGCAAGCTTCAACGGTTATCGAGACAACGATGCAAAGACAGAGCCCAAGTTGTACTGCACGTTTCAGTATATCAGCAGGTAACACAATGTCACTGACCACTCCCAACTTTCCAAACCACTACGACAGATTGGTCAGCTGCCTGTGGACAATATCCGCACCCGATAACGTCATTATCAATGTAGATTTTCTTAGCTTTGAAACCGAAGCAAGATACGATGTTATGTCGGCCGGACACGGACTTGGACCAGAGACCGGAAGCACTGTGATCTCACGGCATTCCGGCGGTGAATTACCAATGTCCTTCTCTGGTTCACGAAATGTATGGATAAGTTTTGCATCAGATGGATCAGTAGAAGCGTATGGATTCACCGCTAATGTAACCGCATACCAAGGTAAACCTGTCACCTTATTTGCTTCTTTACATTCAAAAATAGTCCGCTCCTAGCTAAAATCATAGGTTGATGTATGTATGCTTACACATACATACATACATACATACATACATACATACATACATACATACATACATACATACATACATACATACATACATACATACATACATACATACATACATACATACATACATACATACATACATACATACATACATACGTGTAAAAGACTAGCTTGATTTCATGAATAATCACAGACTTTTTCTGTTTTTTCATAGAACCTTCCGAAGCTTCAGTTGTATCAACAAATTCAGGTATTTATACATCTTTATGAGGTGCTTTGGTTTCGTTTAATCCTCTTGAAGCGTAAATTAGAAAATGTTCAAATGTTTTAAACTCTAATTCTGAAAACTTTTTGATTGTTAATAAATTAATTTATAAACAATTAACTTTCAGAAGGCTTCATATAAGGACAGTCCAGTGTTTTAGGAGACATACTTTCGCACTATGCTAAATCAGCTAGTTTCAGTTTCAAAAATTATTATTAAGCTAAGGCATTCGTAGTTTAGTGCTGAGCTTGCATTTAGCAATGTCATGAACAGTCATACATACAGTCTAAAGTAGAGAGAGCATTTTCGATGTGCCTAAAAGAATGAGTTCGCATGACAAATCACAGTGTCTCGTTTGTTTTAAGCTCTCCTGTTCACACACGTGAGCTAATGTAGTAGCGATATCTGTCTGTCTGCCTGTCTCACTCAGTGTATGTGTGTATGTGTCTGTCTATCTGTGTGTTTACACGATAACTCAAGATCGCCTGAACGGATTCATGTACGATTTGGTAGACAGGTACCATATGCTAATGGCAAAAACTTATAGGATTAAGGTTAGTTGGGCTTGCAAATTAGCGAACTTATGATAAATCATTTTTTCCATATAATGGTTATCTATGGAGAACATTATGATGATACTGTGCTTGTCATGTCAATTATCTGCTCATTTGCATATTTAACAAACTTTTTGTAATTAGTGATATAACTCCGAAATTCTCACACCAAATTTGATGATACCTGGTACAAATATTGATCAGCTAGACATCTAATTGTACTGAGAAGCATTGAGAAGTGTTAAATTAATAAACAGCTTTATTGCATATTTCATGAACTTTGTGATTAGTGATATAACTTTGAAATGCTGGCACCAAATTTGATGAAACCTGCTACAGATATTAATATGATAAATATCTAAGTATTGCATGAACCACTGAGTAGTGTCAAGTTAATTAAGAGTTCATTTGCATATTTAATGAACTTTGTAATCACTGATGTGTCTCCATAATTAGAGCATTACATTTGATGAAACGTGCTAGAGATGTTGATCTTATAGGTATCTAATTGTCCAATGAAGCATTCAGCTGTGGCAAGTTAATAAACCGGTCATTTGCATATTAACCGTAGTTTTGTAGTTAGTGATGTAACTCCGAAACTACTGTGCGAAAGTTGATGAAACCTTCAACAGTTATTGATCTGACGAATATCTGATTGTTCGTGAACCGTACTGCTATGTAATGAATCTGTTGTTAACAACTCGAGCACATTCAGTTCACATCTGGTTTTATTAACCTTGTCTATCGAATGGACACAACTTTAAAGAGAGTTCAATTCTCCTTGTAAAGAAATCAACTAAAACGTCCTTGTCGTTCTTAACTACATATGCGCTTTACTACAATGATTTACGATATTGTCATTGACTTATTTGAAATGAACGTGCTCGCGTGATTAACAACAGGTTAATTACATATTTGATTCCTGGACGTGAAATCGAAGTAACGCAGATCTAACATATCTTGTTGTTATCGAAAGTAGTTCAGGACCCATATCTACCACAAGGAGAATTGTACAAGCAGTGGTGGAAAACTACAAACGTATAGTTTTTCTCTTTAGATATTTCTATAGCTGCAGATATTGCACTATTTGCTGAAAGGAAAACATTTGCTGAAGCACAAACTTCCTGTCTAGAAAACGGAATGGTGTTGTTCAAAGTTCCTAGCGAATCAGTACACACGGAATTGGTCTCGCTACTCAACAGTCTTGGATACAGCAATATAGACGTCTGGATAAACGGCTATCAGAGAAGTGAAAATACGTGGATAACAACCGATGGCGATGATTTGACTGGCTATAACCTCTGGGCGCCAGGAGAACCTAATGGAAGCGGTCGATGTCTCCAACTTTGGTAAGCTAGTATTAATGGAGATCAGTAGATGAAAAAAGTTAAGGCATATCACTGAGATAGATACAAAGTATCTTTACTTGCTTTAGATGTTCACCAAAACGTAATATACAAGCTATTTGTCACTCTGTCAAAATTCTTAAGTCTTAAACGTGTTTATCAATTTGTATTGCCATAAAGTGTACATTTCGTAGTGCTTCTCCTTAACATTTTCAGCAATGTCGTATCCTGAACATGGAGTTTTCCTGTCATATCAAACATTAAAGGAGCAAAATAGATGATCTTTCCTGATTCTGATTCCTTTTAATGATTTCAAATACCCTAAATTAGACAAGTGCATTGGTATTTTCATGTTGATTACTCTAGCAGAAAAAAAAAACAAAAACAAAAATTCAAAAATTGGAACCTTATCAGCGGATGGCGATGTGTTGTGATGATGTATTTCTCTTTATGTAGGGCCGCTTTAGGGCATCGATGGGATGACACTCCTTGCAGTATGATGAAAGCTTACATCTGTCAGTCTGCAGGTAATATCCTGTCAGGTTTTTTAAATAGACTTAGCAAGGCAATTTAAAGTTCCACAGCTTGATAGGCTCAAATTTGGAATTGCACAAAGCAAAAAAAACCTCTGTCTACCCATAGGAGCTATGCTAAATCTTGTTCCTATAAAAGTTTCTCATGGTAATGAACTATGAATCAAATGTAGTGATTGACTATTTACGCGTATTTTTTGTAATTAAATAAAATGCATACAAAGACCAAATAGAATCGAAAAAGCGTGACAGAGGTGTTCTTCGTCATACGCTATTTGGTTTTAATGATGAGAGCAATGAAAATTCACCATTGAACGAAGAAAACTATTCGGAAATACTATACTTATCACATGCACATGCAGGGAATTCGTGAATATTTGCAACATAAATGTACATTCCTCAGGATTAACCTTTAAAAACTAATGTTGGAATAATAATGTTTACCGAGGTTTTGGATCGCAGCCTTTAATGCACTGTGCCACTATTTTGAGTCTTTTTATTCCAACACGCAACGCCTAGCTATTTATTTATTCTGAAACTTCTTGAAGTCTGAATCCCAACAGATAGAATATCCATAGCCTTTCTCTGAAAGGTAACGATCGATGCCGCGTTGACAGCTGATTGAAGTACCGGGTTTGTACTCACCGCGATTTCCATCACTGACTATGCATGGTGGTCGTCCGAATTTCTGTGAGGCCAAAAATGAGACTCCTCGACCTGACTGCATTCCGTGGCATTCAAAACAGCTGCTTTACTAATGTGCTTATGTATTAACTATGTTTTTCGCGTCAATTAACGATAAATCACTCAAAATTTTCTTCGCTGACATAAGATGACGCTGCTCCCTTAGCGACATTTTCTGTTGTCTACCTGATCACTAAAAGTGACAGCAGACTATAATTTTGTAAAAATATACTATCAACCGTATTTTTTATTTACGTATATATTTTAATTGCCCGTTATATCCCCGTCCTTCAATACGCTCGCACTTTCGCGTTTCAACAATTTTGAATAAGAGGCATTTTAATATTGCCTATATCATGATATTAATCACTTTTTGAGTCAATCTTTCAACCCCAACCGTTTTAGGATGGGCATAGATAATGCAATTAGAGCCGTTTTTGATACATGCATTACATTAAATTATATTCATAAAATAGTGTCCAGCTTATAACTTAAATTATTTATCATTTATACCAAAATTTAGGTTTTCTTCTCAAATATATTCCTCCTTCATCCGTCCAATAAACACTTGCTACCTTACTAAACTTCTCTGCTACTTTTGTCTGCTACTTTTGTAATATACTGTGTTAGGGGCTCATGTCATCCTGGATGAGAAATATGTCTTTGAAACAAATGATGATATTAAACTTGTATATAACTTATGTGTAAGAGTCAAGATTTTGTATAATTCTTTTGAGAAGCCTGGCATGTTATATAAGAATTAACATTAAATATCTGCAATCGTTCTGTGTCCATTGTAGCGGTATTTTATATAAGATCATAACAAACAACATTTCATTCCCCTATAAACGGTAGATCCTACAGAAGCTTCAGCGGTTTCCAACACAACATCACAAAGGCAGGCATTAAACTGTACTGGAAGATTCAATTTTTCGACAGTTGACACAATGATACTGACTACTCCAAATTTTCCGGATCAGTATTATAGCAGCCTTGATTGCCTCTGGACCTTTTCGGCGCCTGATGACGTCATTATCAGTGTCGAGTTCAGTAGCTTTACAACCGAAGAAGGCCACGATGTCGTGTCGGCCGGTCTTGGACTAGGGCCAGAGACCGGAACAACGGTAATCTATAGGCATTCTGGTGATGATTTACCAAGGTCATTCTTTGGGTCACCAAGTGTATGGATTCAATTTACGTCCGATTGGTCGATAGAAGATTGGGGGTTCTCAGCCCGAGTATCTGTATCACAAGTAATTTAGCCACTTGATTATATGTTGCAGTACTTTTTTAGTGAAAAAGGTATTTCCCTTGAAGCAAAAAATCATTAAAGTTTATATAATCTTGGGACACGAAACAATAACTTATACTGCAATATTACGACAATCTATAATAAATAATTTCAATAAATCGGACCAAAAAATGCTCTCGAATTGAGAGAGAATGCATTGAGGTTTATGACGAGAATAAGCTGCGATCGAATGTTGAATCTTTCTTTAACCAGATACAACACTGCACATTTCAAGCAGAAATGAATTAAGTTTTATTTAAAATGTATGTATGTATGTATGTATGTATGTATGTATGTATGTATGTATGTATGTATGTATGTATGTATGTATGTATGTATGTATGTGTGTGTATGTATGTATGTATGTATACCCCCTAACCTATCTCTCATATACCTTTCCGTATTTTGTATTTTTGAACGTATTTAAATGAACTTCACTTGTTTCACTCATTGCTTACATTTAGCTAGAGTGCGATTGATGGAATTCAGAACTCACTTCCAAGCAACTGCTTCTGTTTCCAAGTCGAAAGTAGTCCTTAACCAAATTGCCCTTCATATAACATAATTATAAAATCTATGATAGAAAACTACTCATTACGTTCTTTTCCTTCACAATGTTCATAGCTGCGGATATCGTACTGTTTGCTGTGAGGAAAGACTTCTTTGCTGCACAAGTTTCCTGCAGAGAAAACGGCATGATATTGGTGAAAGATCTGAGAGAATCAATACACTCACAAATAATCTCACTACTCAGCAGTCATGGATACAGCAATACAGACGTCTGGATAAACGGCTATCAGAATAATGACAACACGTGGGTAACAACCGATGGCGATGATTTGACTGGCTATAACCACTGGGCGCCGGGAGAACCTAATGGAAGTGGTCGATGTCTCCAACTTTGGTAAGCTAGAATAAAGATTAATAGATTGAA
Source organism: Ptychodera flava (assembly GCF_041260155.1). Taxonomy (NCBI): domain Eukaryota; kingdom Metazoa; phylum Hemichordata; class Enteropneusta; family Ptychoderidae; genus Ptychodera; species Ptychodera flava. Next base: position 3,477,131 of record NW_027248280.1, read on the forward strand.
GAATTGAAGCATGATCTTCAGAGTGATACAGTTTTGCTAAATCGTCCAGTATCATTTAGTTATAAATCGCAGAAAGCGCAGTGTGCAAGCAACTTTTCTTGGTCGAGCGAACCTTTTCACGGAATTAAATTTACTAGCATTTTTCATTTTACAAAATGCATCTTGTTACATTGCCACATAATGTTTGCAGTTTCTGGTTAGTAAATATATTCTGAGTTTCTAAGATGAAAGAGAGGAGCAAAATCTTCTTTGAACTCTTGGGGATGATTGTTACATGTCTAAACTTTCAACAATAACATCTCGGTGTCTGCACATGAATTTCACTGGTAACAAGTACAACAGTGAAGAATCATATCAGAGAAAACTAATGTCATAATTTATTTTTTGTTATTAAGGGCTGCCTTGGAGCACGCATGGGACGACACTCCCTGCAGTTATACCAAGCCTTACATCTGTGGGCCTGCAGGTGAGTACCTGTAAAAATTAAAGTTATCATTGGAAAGTCCATGTAGCAAAATTAACGTCTGTCTAATTTATGGAACCCAAAAAGATGTCAGCACAATGGAAAACAGGATCACCATATCGAAGACAGAGATCTATGTGAATATATTTGAGCCAACAAACCGAAATTGGGAATTGGATTGGGAATTGATAGTCACTGTTATAATCATAGCAAGCAAAAGGGTAAGACATTGTTATAATCCAAAGCAATAATGGTGAAATTTCTTCAGTTCAATTGTTTTTAAAAACACAAATGGTAAAACAGTTTCATAATGAAATCCAATTGGATGCATGTATGCAAGTACGCATGCAATCCTGAATGTATGCATGCATGCATGCTTCTATCTATCTATCTATCTATCTATCTATCTATCTATCTATCTGTCTGTCTGTCTGTCTGTCTGTCTGTCTGTCTGTCTGTCTGTCTGTCTGTCTGATAGTTTACCGTCTAGTTCAGTTCTAATTTTCTATTGACATATAAAATTTACGAGAGAGTAATATTTGGCATTCAATGGTAGCGGTAACACAGAGCTTTGTTCTAATTACAATAATCACGCTGAGGTGGACGTAGTCGATAGTTGGCCCTACCTGAGTATGAGCGCGTGTTTGTGTTTTTAGCTCATTTGTTCACACACACGAGCTAATGTTATAGCGATGTCTGTCTGTCTGTCCGTATGTGTGTGGGTGTGTACGTGTCTGTCTGTCTGTCTGGTTGTTTACACGATAACTCAAGAACGCTTGAACAGATTTGGTAGACAGGTACCATATGGTACTTGCAAGAACTGATAAGATTTTGCTTAGTGTTGATTGCATATTAATGAAGTTATGCAATATCGTTTTTTTATTAAAAATGGTTTCCCTATGAAGACAGTAATGACAGTGTCGACATATATAAAGAAATACTGTTCACAATTTCATGAAACTTCTCAAAGATGACACGCTCAGAACATTATAATGGTTCTGTGAGTGTCATGTCACGTATCTGCTCATTTGCATATTTAATGAATTTTTGTATTTAGTGACATAACTCTGAAATGCTTGCGTCAAATGTGATGATACATGCAACAAATATTGATCTGTTGCATGTCTATTTGTACTTAGAAGCATTTGGCAGTGTCAAGTTAATAAATAGCTCATTTGTATATTTTATGAAGTTTTGTAATAAGTCATATAACTCCGAAATAACTGCACTAAAATGATAAAATATCTTGCAAATACTGACCCGACTGATATTTAACTTTGGTGTAAGGCATTTAGTAGAGTGAAGTTAATTAAGGGTTCATTTGCAGATTTAATGAACTTTGTAATTATGTAACTATAAATTACGGCACCCGATTCGGTGAAACCTGCTACAGATATTGATCTGATAAATATCTAATTGTGCTATAAAACATTGAAAATTGTCAAGTTAATTAAGGGTTCATTTGCATATTAATGAACTTTGGAATTAGTGATATTACTCCAAAATTACAGCATTAAATTTGATGAAACGGGCAACAGATTTTGATAGTGTAGATATCTCATTGTACTGAGAAGTATTGAGCAGCTTATTTGCGAATTAAATGAATTTTTGTAATAAGTGATTTAACCCTGAGAGTATTGTGTGAAAATTGATTTAACCTGCTACATATAGTGATGTAACAGACAACTTGCTGTTCTTTGAAGCGTACTACTGTTAATGAAACTGTTGTAAAACACGTGATAACATTCAGTTCACATCTGGTTTAAGTTGCTTTGGGGATCAGTGTGTGTCGGTTTATGCATATGTTGGTTAGCGTGATAGTATGTTGTTATAAACTGTTCTATTGGTGAGAAGGAATTGTAAATTTGTCATAATCTACATTCAATAAGTTAATTTTAGTGAGCCTATATGCATCATGATCATTTATGTGGCAGCATAAATCACTTGCAGACAGGCTAATATGCATAGGCGATGTTTTGTTTACTTTTCAGATAGCATCACAAGCATTTCGCCGCCAAATAGGCTGTCCTCTAACAGTTATCCAGGTGAGAATACGTATTCCTTATTAGAATGTTATGTAGGCGGGATGTTGCCGTCGTTTAATTCCACGAAAAATTGTTTTTGCTTTGCTGGCCGATAAAAATTAGGGATCCATAAGCAACGACAATTGCGCAACAAAACGGTCATGCGTCGTAACCTAAAGAGCTACTTAAATTGTTAACCGTTGATGTTTGATCGAAATGAGATGTTGATTTCATGTCTGCTTTTCTATTTACGAAAGTTGAAACGGACAACATGTCGAGACGTAAATAAGAATCGAGACACTTGTCCTGTTCGTCATCTTATGTACTGACATGTCACTTTACTTCGATAGGCACGACATGTCAATATACCTCAAATACTCAATGCGTCGTTGCTTTTCGCAGTATATCAAAGCAGAAGATACAATATAAATTATAAGTAATGTTGAGCTACCACCTATCAAGCACATAACCCATGCACTGTAATTGTAGATTGTAGAGGAGGTTAAGCGATGCTTAAAGTGACGGGACTAACATACATCACAAAGTTCCTTCCAGCTGACTGAATTATAGATCGAATTGTTTTGTGATTCAATTTTTTGTTTGCTTCTTTCGAAGGGACACATGTGCCCCCATCATACTTACCAAGTGTATCATCAAAACTACCTGAAGGTTTAGTTCAGTGGCTCTCTCCTGCAACCTCCGTCGTCATCGAGTCACCAAATTACCCAAATCCGTATGACAATAACCTTGAACGTACCTGGGCGGTATCCACAGCCGAAGGCTACATGCTACATAATTCATTCAGCTCGTTTGACACTGAAGACAAATACGACACACTCACGGTGTGGGAGGGACTAAGCCCTGAAGATGGAATCCGACTCTTCCAATTTTCAGGATCAAACCTACCTAATGATTTTACAGTCATGTCATCCAGCATGCACATCACCTTTAAATCTGACTTTTCGGTCAACAGGCCCGGATTTCAACTGACTATAACATCTGTTCAGGACTAACGTGATTACATCATAAAAACCATTACACTAAGTATATGTACTTCCAATATCTTGAGTTCAAACCTTTCACGACAATGCTTTGGCCCGAAGCAATGGCTATGAATGGTCAATGTAGACCTATCTACAGCGATACTAGGGTTGAGCAGATTAATACTTTTGTATGTTTTAGTAAACAAGGCAACACTTGCTCCACCAGCGACAGTGAAATTGGAATTATTGTTCCTAGTGTTCACAATGTAACATGTGTGCGCATCCATATTGATATAACTTGTGAGCATTGAATACCGCTGAAGTCCTTACAGTAAAATATGTGCACCATGCCAAATGTAGAGAGAGTAGTTTTACAAGTAATCAGTTGCATTCATGGAATTTTATTTTCAATCGTCTTTTTACTTTACATTTTATAATATACACAATCATACTGTTGAAATTATATTCTTTTTGTGTTATGCAGAAACTATACGCTTGATCGAGTATTTCTAATGGAACGACTGTGAGCCCTTATATAGCACAACTTTGAATTTTTTTAAATTTTGCCTTACCTTATGTACGCAATGTATCAGTATGTAACGAATTTATTTTCAGCGTTTTATATTCTTGAATTTTGCATGATGAAATGCACCTTATATGGATAACTTTTGCACAGCAAAATATATATGAATAAATATTATTTGCTTGAAAGATAGAAAAAGCTATTTGGTATTAAGATTGTAATAGTTGGTCTATTTCTTTACAGTAATCCGTGCAATAAACTTTTTGTCCTAGCAAGCATGAGTGCTAGCAGTTAAAAGGATGAATAGGACATAAGTGATATATCGGCATTTTCTCTTTAATATACAATGTGTTCTATATCCTCTCTGTAATTGCATTATTGCATCTAGATTTTGTCGACCTAAAATTCACGATACGAATACATTTAGGTTTTATCCATAGGAAAAGAATTCTTGTGAAAATATTACTCCGCAACATTGTTCAGCCTTGTGTGATGTAACAGCACGAGATCGACCCCTCGAACTGTCTCTAGGTCATTGAATGATGACAGTTAATAGAATACGCAGCATTTTGACCAATTTCACCAAAATTGCTTAGACTGATCATATAGAGGGCGCACTATCTCCTGCTTTTTATTTTATTATTATTTCCTTCTACCCGAACTTAACATTTGCACAAATCATCAAGAAAATTAATTATAACATTTTCGTGAGCAGCGACACTCCTTAATGTTGACGGAACACAAATATAGTGTTTCCCATGATAAATTTTCTTTAATTTTTGTCCAAGCGAGTCGAAAGTACAGTGTAGACGGAAATAATTAATCTGATGACTGGAATTATTTCAATAGCTTAGTTACAGACCAAATGAATTTCACTCCAACGAGAAAATTGTACCTAAAACACAATTTGTACATTTTATACCTAAAATAATGGTCCCGCGACAAACACTGCGTCAAGTACAGGAACCAGTTTCCGGTACAACATTATGCCTAATGATCGCATAGTACAATCAGAACCAACCAAAACAACTAACAAACCTGTCATAGCTTCCGCAGATAATCCGAATGGACAAAGATATCGTGAAAATTGCATCAGAAGAACCTCTGAGGGGACGCAAATACGGCCAATTGTTTCAAAAATATTTAAATATTTGTGACAATTAAGAAAAAAAACCGCTGGGGTTAAAAAACGAAGGGGGCGGGTCATGCAAGTTAAAAAATCGCAAGGGTAAATGAAAAGGGAGAGGGTACTGTGGTAGACAGAGAAAAAATCGCCGGGGTTAATAGAAAAGGGGGAGCACATCCGGAAAAAAATCTGGGGTATTGAAAAATGAAGGAGCGGAGTGGGGTAACATCCTGAGAAAAATTGCGACGGTAAAAAACAGGGGGTACTATTGTTGTGGTAGGTGAGAGAATAGAGATGTAAAATTATTTTAGATATTTGTGGTGATTCGGAAAAAGGGATTGGGCAAATAAAATTGGGAAAATAGCAACCTATATCTTGATTTTCCCATCAAACAAGTACTCCACATTTTCAACAAGCACTGCTCGTTTTTTCTCAGTATCCTTTTTATATCTCTTCTTTTTTCCTGACATTCATAAAGCCACTGAAACGTTTTGCATCATGATACGCTCGTATTTTTCCCAAAGTCACTGGTGATAAACTCTGTTTTTTCTCACCCCGGTGTTTTTTCCGGATCTTCCCAATTTTAATTGCCCCAACCATTTTTAAAATTGTATTCTCCCACCCTTCACTTTTTTTTCTGATCCTCACAAATATCTAACCAACCCATTTTTCATTTACACCAGCCCTAACCCTCCCTCATGTTTTTAATGATACAAACGATTTTCTTCAATTTTTATCTACCACTACAATAGCACCCCACTGTTTTTTCCAAGCGATTTTTTTTTCTGGATGTTATCCCCCCTCCATCGTTTTTTCAATACCCCGGATATATATGTACCCTTTTTTGTAAACCCCGACTATTTTTTCTCTATCTATCACAGTACCCTCTCCGTTTTTATTTACCCCTAGCTATTTTTTTTATTTTGGATGACCACCCCACCCCTTTCATTTTTTTAACCCCTACGATTTTTTTCTTGATCCTCTCTAATTTTAAAAATAATTTGGAAACAATCGGTGTGCCGTAGTCTTCAACTTACAAAGCAAGTTTCACCAATTTTGATTGACTTGATACAGTTATAAATCCCTAATTAGCAAACTTTATTAAATGTGCAAATTAGGAATTGGATGAAATAAAAATGCACAATGACTTTCACCAAATATTTAAATTAGCAGTTAACTTTCATGTCACCCCTTTGTGTCTTTCATTGCAGGTAAATTCTGATGCGATCAACATTTGCAGCAAATCTCATCCGGTTGTGTGCTGCCGTTTTCAATTTATTTCTCTTTTATCAAAGTCATTAATTATGCAAATGAGCACAAAATTGGAAGTCTTACCTACCAAAACTATTCACTTCTTTTAATTTGCAAACACAATCTATGATTCCAGATTTGAATCTGATCCAATAAGCCGTTCCTGAGATATCGCGCAGACGGACAGACAGACAGACATCGCTGCGACATTTGCTCACACTTGTAAACACGTTAGCTAATGGATATAAATTTTCTACAACATACAGAAGAGGCTTTGCGAAGTCAAGAGGAGTTTTAAGTGCAATTTGAAAAGGGAAAGGAAAGCCGAAGCACTCGTAACCATGAAAGGAGTCCTGCGGGAAACGCGTCAACTGCGTGATCATGACTCAAAGTCTCCCTATAGCATTGTTGTATTACAACACCACGTGAATGGTGTCCAATCCATGCGAAACCTACTATTATGAGCTTATTTTTTCAATACTACAACTCACCCTTCGATTCTCAATTCAACTTTACAATATTTACTCACCCTTCGATTCTCAATTCAACTTTACAACTCAACATTCAATGTAATACAGTGTACATTTTTTGCCCAACAATTACCCTCTTTTCAGAAAGCCTACTCCTTTATTTGTTTAGAGACAGAAACCTTGCATTGCTTTGCTCCCTGTGAGGCCACAATGGCGTGATAATCTGATGCATTAACAGTAATAATCAGGGGTATGACGTCACAAAATTCACTTGCATTGGCAAAGCTCTAGTAAAATAGAATGTACTCGAAGAACGACCTTGTGACAGTTTTCAACCTTTGCGGATATTTGATTTGTATGTTTACAACAAACCGAATATTAGATAGAGGTGAACTAATGGTATCACACAACACAAATTACAATAGCTTTTTGCCGGAAAGGTGAAAATATCTTAGTCAACACACTGAATCTATGCAGAAAAATACTGTTACAGATACCCTGGTGACGTGATAATAGGAGATCACACTTGACGATGGCTATGTCGTTCACACCCCATTATTGACATACTTAATGAATGCAGGACACGCGTTATACAATGCGCACATATACGAAGCGTGCTGACAAAGAGAAGACATGACACAGAACGATCTGTCTATTTGTCTAAAAATATATAATACTTATTATCACATGAACTGCCCGTATCTCCACCCGTGTGACGTACACCAGCACAGATAAGAAATCCATGTTATCCCTGTTGTACGTCATCAACTGGAATTGTTACACACCTCATCCGCAGTCTGTGTTCTAATTCGCCAATTGACAGTCACGTGCACGGGATGCGTTCTTTTTGTGCTGATCCACGTAAACGACGTCATCAGGCATCATTTGTCGGAACTGTTGCCTGCCTGCCGAAAAATGATGCCCGCTGACGTCAAAAAAAAAACATTAGCGCATGCGCGAACTGGAATGTAAAAAAAGATGTCGTCTGCGGCCGAGCGAAACGATAGTCGAGAAATTTCTCGGTTTATCCTACTTTCTGAAGAAGAACTGAATGCTCTGGTTTCAAACAAGGACTCGAAACGAACGAAGACGATAATCAAAGGTGCATTGAACGTTTTGCAGAAGTATTGCGACCCTGTCGGGAAAAACTTTTTCTGCTGAACCACTCCAACATATTACATCATAAGCTTACATGCCACAACTTTTGTGTATGGTACGTTCTTATGTATGACTACGGATGAGGTGTGTTACAAAACACATATTGACTGGCCATTAGGGCAACAGCCTACGGCCTCGGGAAACAGTCTGTTTTTGGGGGTGACTCACAGTCCCTCGGGGTACAGACGTATGCTGTTGCCCTCATGGCCAGTCAATATGTGTATACTGTTTTCCTGCAATGGTACGTTCATACCTGCACGTCGCGACGGACACAGACCGATTTGTCGTGATCGATGCCGTGCTGTCATGACATTTTTACAAAAAGGTGACCCGACAAATCCACACATGGAAACATAGAAGGCATGTCCAACGAAATTTCGAGTCGCTAAAACTATAGCTATTCCCGAGAATCGAATGGGGATACCGTCGATCGTTTTATTTTAATGGCTCAGTAACGTCGCGGCTAGGCTCCAGTCGAGTCGTAAGGCAAGGCTCAATGTGGACGTCGTACCTGGCGATAAACCCGAAACCTACACCTCAACATAAGTTCAACTGAATAAATGAGTACAGTGTAATCTTCGGGAAAACGACATGGGAGGCAAAAGCATAAAGTCATTCGACTAACAACGATAAATGTCCTTCATCACACAAAAAGTTCCGTAAATTCTCGCTTGGAATCAAACCTGCAGCGTAAGGCTGTAGCGAAGACAGCTGTCAAGCTGTAATTTTAACTCTGCAGTGCAGCGCTGTGGAATCCGATGTATTTCGAAAGTTGACTCAGACAACACTCACAACAGAACAGAGTTTCCGTCAAGTAACAAAATTAGGATGTATCTACGGGCGAGATATGTGTCACTGCAAACATAAAAGTCCGTCAGAAGAAAACATTGACGAGAGATCGGGATCCGAGTTGACACCGGCGGAGACCGGTGACGGCAGCGTTGTGGCCACAAACAAACATGCAATGTGGCCTAATATGTGTGTCATCGAACTAAATCTTTCGCGCTCGCCAAGGTCGAAAACTTGTGTGATATTTTCAAAAGCCACGGCATCCCTAAGAATGAGAATTACTGTTTCGATCATGTCGTTGCATTTTACTTCATAAATCTATTCGTAAATATTCTAAATCACTATGGCTATCCGTCGCTAGCGAGGTGAAAGCTATGTCCACCGATAGCCGACTTGCCTTGGCATCGACAGCGCGAGACAATGATTGACACGTTCACGTGACCGAGTCCGTATATCTGAGTGGTAAAGATACCGTTCCATGTATCAAATTTTCGACTTAATGGGATTTATGAATGAAAGTATCTCCTGGGTGACGGGCCGCTTTACCCGTTAAATGAAAGTACTCCGCGTAAATAAACACAAATCGCGACGAAATTCATGCAATTTGTGACATGTAGTTTTTTTCCGAAAGAGCCCGATGAAAATTACTGTAAAGTAATTCGGCCGCTCAATAAATGTGTATAAATAAAAAATAAATAAATAAATAAATAATTTTGATCCATCTACGTCAAAAGAAAAATAAGAAGACGTTCATGTGATAAATATATAATCCCATGGAATTTTACCATGGGATTATATATAATTATATAATGTAACAAACAACAACCGCGAAATTCAAAAACATCACTAACGTTGATGTATCAAACTTTGAATTCTCCATTAATCGCCAATCACCATGTTCGTGCATGTATATGAATGGCAAACCATTTAGTATACGTAAAGTTTCGCCGTGACGAAGCCTATTTTGATGTGCCCAACCGCAATTATGATCGATATTTCTACATCAGGCAATCATTATTTTAGACTGTTAACAGATTTCAATATTTACGCTCTTTGAATGCCTCTTGAATGCATTTGGAAAGTTTCCAGGGTGAGGGGTAGATGGATCATGACCCGATTGTTTCAAAACGTTTCGAGTCAATTACAAGAGTGTACATATCAGGCCAATGTAATCGAAACCAGCTGCAGGATATGGCTTGTTTTGTAGTCCAATACTTCCTTTGACGTCTGCTTTTGTAGAAAATTGTACCCTAGATTGGCTACCCTTCTGTCTGAAGGATGCATGAAACCTAAGTAAAAGATTTCATTTCTTTATACTTGAAGTAATTTGTGTTATTATTTATAATGCTTTGCTCAGCATCGAACACTGTTATATTCCACGAGGACATCTGTACTTCGATATATATATATATATATATATATATATATATATATATATATATATATATATATATATATATATATATATATATATTATATGTAATATATGTAATATATATATATATATATATATATATATATATATATATATATAATATATATATATATATATATATATATATATATATATATATATATATATATATATATATATATATTGACAGGATAGGTCAAGCAGCACCAACTCTAGGACACAGTGTTCTTCACTACAAACTAAATTTTTTGTCCGACGTTTCGTGGGCTTAATCCCACTTCATCAGGGTTAAAATTGTTGACTGTCAAGATGGATATGATATATATATATATATATATATATATATATATATATATATATATATATATATATATATATATATATATATATATATATATATATATATATATATATATATATATGTAATATCGATTTTCAAAACGCAGTAAATTTATTTCTAAACATATAGCAGCGATGTTAAGTGCAAAGTAACTTGATCCCTATGCATGTTAAAATGTAGCATCAACAGCCTGCGTGGTCGACCCCCGCTAGCTCTTGAATATGACACCGAACTGGTTTCACTGGTCATATATATTTTATTATTGTTTTTAATGTTTTGGTCATAATACGATAGTACCTCCGGAAATCCTGAAACTTTTCCTGCTCAGAAATATCAAACTGTATTTAAATTTTACATCTTATCATTTGAAACATACTTCGTTTAAGTTAAGGAATCGACGCTTAAGCGACAGAGAATCCTGCGTCACGGCGGAAGATGGATCACTTGTTGCTTGCCTTGGTTCTCCTATCTGTTTGTGTGTTTGAACCTGTTGACGCTGCTCCCACAGAGACACAAGATCGTGCATCAACAAGCAGGTTTGAGGGCACGATAGCGGATATAGAATATCTAGAAGACTCTACCTCCGGTAAGTATATCTTATCAGCCGTTGCACAAGAAATGGAATCCGTCGCGACCAAATGGGTTCTAAAATTATGTACAATATAACATCATCGTGTGCATTTTCTTATCCACGTTTGCATAAATCAGATAAAGCACAATGTTCGTGTTACTTGAAATATAATCCGAATAATTAAGATAACTTCATCTGCTGAAGGGACGGGTGTACTTGATCGTAAATATTTCCACCATGTAATGCCCGAGTTTTGACAACTATTGCTGGTTTCACGTTTAAAATATATAAAAGTTGTAAAGAGTCATTGTTTTATGCTGTGATAATCAATGCAACACATAATTTCGAACGGAAACGTTAACTTTTTTATTATTTTATTTTAGCATTTAACACTCCATACTCTCTTACAACCTGTTAAATTGGACAAGTTTTGTTCATCTTCGTTAAAAAATTTGTGACACAGAATGATGGCCGACGTTAAACCTGCCGTACACGAGAGAAATTAGCCGAACAAAATTTTGTTCGGGGCTGTTAGCTCAGCAATTTTACTCTCTTATGTGGGCGATTTTTCGTTAGATTTTATCCGTTCGAGTCGTTGGGCAAAAAAATCAACATGCTTGATAATTTTTTTTTTTGCCTCGCGAGGCAAAATACTCACCGTGTGCGCCAGAGAAAGTGATTTTCCCCAGCGCCGATTTCACTAAGTGCGCTTCTGGAGATCGCATGACAAGAGCAAAATGACCACTGTAGCCCGGCCCATATTACAGAACTCTTGTGGTGCGATACTAGGCAAAGGCCGTAAAGCTACATAGCAGACAAGATAGGTTGGTATGGCTTTCTAATGCTTACAGCGCCTTCGCCGTGTATTGAATATCAGCCGACTTTGTATTCAATGCTCACGAAAATTTTCCCTTGCCTAAGAGTAAAACAGTCTTGAATGTAATTTAGCTGAGCTAATTTCTCTCATGTGCGGCAGGCCTTACCCCAACATATCCGGCCATTACGCTTTTGTATGAAGCCTGCACATAGAGCGTAGACAAACACATTTTGATGTTTATTTCACTCGTGTCATTTTTAGAGTCTCGTTACCGAATTTATTAATTATTTCGCCTCAATTGAGACAACTTTACTGTTGCCATCTGTTATAAGAAATTTAACTGCAAGAGTAGCAACCTTACCGAAGAATCTGTAAAGCAAACCAGCCGACATCCACATCGAGACATACAATACAAACTTTGGTGATACGTGGCAGTGGATGTCAAAAAATTCATCTCACACTTTTGCTGTAAGAACATAAAGTTTTGCATCTGAAATCAGCAGCATTTATTAAGCGCGCGACGTGCCTTCTGCGATATATTTGACTAGAGTGCAATGATGTCACGTTCAACTAGTACAATTGTCAGAGACAATAGCTACATCACTGCAGTAGAAAAAATGTCATGGTAGCAGTAGTAAATTGAACAATCTCTTGATATAAATTTCAGGTGACCAGTGGGAGAACTGTGACAGTGAAGAATACCAATGCGATAACGACGAATGCATTCCTTCAAGCTATAAATGCGATGGAGTAAATGACTGTGAAGACAATTCCGATGAATTGGATTGTGGTGGTGAGTAGATGATAGGTTGATGAACATTGTTAAGTAGGTCATTATCTACCTGCCATGACCTGAGTTAAATTAGTCTAGAACATTTTGAAGGTCATGATAAGGGTCATTCTCTTCCATGACCCTGAATTAAATTACATATTTGTTGAAATTTCTAGAGGTCATGTTTACTACAAGTGAAGATATTTTTAGAATGGTATTCGTCATATCAACAAAAATTCTAGTTTTTGTTCTGATATCTTCGGAATGGAATCATTTTAGTATAAATACTGGACGGTAAGAGTTAGATTAGACTTTGGGGATCACTTCAGATTAGAACTTGAGAAGTTTGAATTGAAAATGAAAGACAATGGATTACAAATGCAAATGGAAGAAAGACAGAGAGAAAAAAGAATTACAAATATTAGTAAGACAGAAAAGAAATGAAAGACTGGAAAAGTTAAAAATAGATTGAACAAAGACAGAGAGAGAAAGAGAGGGAAAGGAAAAAGGGGAACGACAAGAAAAAAAGTAAGATTATAGAACTGCAACGATGCAGACTCATTTGTGCAGACATAGTATACTCTTGTAGCGAAATACTTTGTACTGCACCGAAGAATTATTTCTCTATCCAGAGCTTTTGACAACTATCCAGCCGTCTTTAGCAATGGTGTTCATTAGCACCACTGCGCATGCGTGATCTTAAAATATTATCCCTGGATTCGAAGAATGGATATTATCCCAGATTTGAGGATGGCGGAGGGTATCAACGTCCTCGAATCTGGGATAACGATGATCACGCATGCGCAGTGGTGCTAATCAACACCATTGATAAAGACGGCTGGATAGTTGTGGAAAGCTCTGGATAGGGAAATAATTCTCCGGTGCAGTACAAAGTATTTAGCTGAAAAGTATAGAACTGCAACGACTACATATAGAAGTAAAACGTTTAGAGCTTCTAAACCTAGGAAAAATTTCCTCTTCAGACAAGTTTGACATCACTTTACTATTCAGGATAGTAGCACGCTTTCAAGAAACGAATGTCGGCAAATATTTTCCTCATTTTTAGAAAATTGCATAGAGTCCGGAATTGCTCAAAGGTCATGGTCTATTCTCTTGTAGAGTGCTTTTGTGGGTAAAGCCAGAGCAATTTACATTTAGTTGTCAGTAGAACGGGCTTCAGATTATGAATTTATTCTCACGGGGTATGAGTTTGTGTCGGAAGCTTATCATCACAAATTTATGGACTTTCAAAAAGTGAAAGATCAACCTTATGTTCAATTTGCTCGAACAAAGGAACAACTGTTTAACCGTTGGTATTCTTCTGAGAGCGTTTGTCAAGATCATTCAAAGTTACGGCAGATCATTTTCATTGAGGAATTTAAAAGGTGGATTCAAAGTGACGTCAAAACATTTATCGATGAACAAATGACAGGTAATTTAGAGGCTGCTGCATGTTTGACTGATGATTATCCATTGACCAATGAAACTTTATTTGTCAGCAAACCGGGAAACCATCTCAGTTCTTTTCATACCGAAATAGTGCAGGGAAATTCAACTCCTCCTCTCCATCCAAGAATTTCTCAAAGGAGAGTAGAAAATAAAATTATAACAGTTCACAGAATTCAAGTAACACTCCCATGTCATCAGATCCAAATTCTCAATCTCCTTCTCACAAACAAGTTTGTACTCCTTTTTGTCATCCGGCCAATTAATATCAGATTGTCTCCAATTGAAAAAAAATGAAGATCAGAGTGGTCAGGGTGGATCTTCGCCCACCAGCTTTCATCTCAAGTAGTGTCTAATAATGTGTGCAACACATTTTCTTTCGTTAAACCCCTCTGATCCCAAATCAATGAGGTCAAAGTCAGTTTTTCTCCAGATAGCATTAGGGACTCGTCAGTTTCTTCGGCCTGGGGGGCGGTGGATTCATGGGGAGGGGTCACCCTGTTTTTGACTTTGGTGATAGGGGGGTCACCGTATTTTTGAAATGCCCAATGGGGGGGGGGGTCAGTAAGTTTTTGAATTTTGACACAGGCTCATACTTGCCTAAATGCATCGTGCAAGCCACAAATTTCATCATTCAGTTGCATTTTGGCGCTCCCTTTGGGCGCATAACTTTAATAATGATAAGACATAATTTTCAGAGCCAATCCAAGCTAGAACCTTTAATATATCAGACATATATATATATCAAATTTTTCGGCGCGCCCTTTGGGCGCATTACTTTAAAGTATCAACATAGTTTTCATACCCTTCATCCGCATGACGTTCATATATGAGATATATATCAGAGATATCTGGATGTTTGATATTATTCGGCGCGCCCTTCGGGCGTAGTATTTTAATGTATCACAGATATATGTAAGAAATATCTTGAAGTCTTTAAGTTCAAAGTCCCTTTTGCAAAGTGTACTAATCATTATGAAATGTGCAGTTCATATGAAAAGCATGATACGTTCCTGATACTTTTCTGTTTCTCTATGATAATTCAGTATCAGAAGCAACATGCACTAAAATTTCACAATCACATTGTTCTTATTAATGGTTCATTAAAATCCATTAGCTGTAACTTTGGTCATTTTTATTTTGTTTGTTTCTGTGTATCATCTGCAGTTTCTCGTGTGAATTTATGAACCATGGAGGAATTCCTAATATTTAGCTCATAAATATACCTTATATGCGTATAATCTGCATTGTTATTGTTTAAAGTTTGTATTCAGGTCCGGACTAGAATACATTTATCAACAATAACAATGGTCATTTCACATATACAGGCTGTGTTGACAAGCAAGACACCGGGCATTGGTCATGATGATGGGATTATAGTAAAATTATGCCGTTGATACATTGAAACAGAGTAGTGAAAAATTAGTCAACAGATACAGCTAATGTCCCTTTAAAAGAGTGAGACATCTTGTCCATAGGGACTGTTGTTATGCATACCATGTAATACTTTCACTTGTACCTTGGAAACGAACATCGAAGGTAATCAAGTTTCATATATATATTATCGTAAAATTTCCGAGCCTCATCAACAATTACGCTGAAAAAATATTTTGTCAAATATTATTGATATTTTGAATAAAGGTACTTAACCATTTTTCTTCATTTTTTTTCATAGCTTCAACGGTTATCGAGACAACCATACAAAGAGAAACCCCTGACTGTACCAGACCGTTCCATTTATCAGCAGGTGACACAATGTCACTAACCACTCCAAACTTTCCAAGGAACTATGAAAGCTATCTCAACTGTCTTTGGACAATTTCCGCACCAGATAACGTCATTATCAGGGTAGCTTTCCTTAGCTTTCAAACTGAAACCTTATTTGATGTCGTGTCGGCCGGTAGTGGACTAGGACCAGTTACTGGAAGAACAGTAATCTCACGGCATTCTGGTGATGAATTACCAAGGTCATTCTCTGGGTCACCGAATGTATGGATAAGCTTTACATCTGATGGATCGATAGAGGATGTAGGATTTTCAGCACTCATATCTGCACACGAAGGTAGACCTGTCACTTTATAAGCTGCTTTAAATTTTAGAATGTTCTCCTTTGAGCGAAAACGAAGAATGTTCAAAAGTTTTAATTGGTAAACGTCACGGTAGAAGCATTGACACGTTTCTCGACATTAATAGGAATTAAAAAACAACATGCCAAGAGACCTTAGTAGCTTTTGGCCTGCCTGTCACATACAACTGATTTAGTCACCGCTTAATTTATGTGCTGTTTTGAAGGTCTATTAACAGCTCAACATAAGTATTCTCCAGCGAGTGCTCTACCCTGTGATATAATCCAAACACAAAAAAATACCTCACATGTTAGTAATATCATATAGATTTTAGCCTCTGGTGCCGCGTCATAAGATAGCATTAGAAACTTCATTTCGGTTTGAAGATGCACAGTCGACGCTTACATGGTCAATTATTGTATTCAACCAAGATATATAGTAAGTAATAAGAAAAAATAAAATAGAAAATTCATTGTTACTTGATATATACATTAGTACGACGATTCCGTATAGCGTGAACAATAAATTCACACCCAGTTTACCCTATTATGAAGACAGATAACACACGCTTTGTCACACCTGTGAAGGTACAGATTTTCTGTTTAATCTGTCAAAAGATAGGACCTAAGTTTGCATTTCATACCATGATAGCATCCCATTGTGTTTAATAAGGGACGTATTGTGCCATCATTGTTGTTGCAACTGTAATGCCTAATTTCCGATTTCAAGCTGAAAACCAGTGTTCCGTTTATTATAAAAACTCGCAATTTAAGCATCAAGATGTAGATAGAGAGGGCGCCCTTATAAATTCGATCCTTGCATTCCTGGCGTGTATCCTAATCATATGCACGACAACTTTCTCTCTCTATTCTAATTTTAGGCGTAGTGGTAACGATATCGTGTATTGGTTAAGAGGAGCGGAATAATATTTGCTGGCTTATGGCAGTGATATATTTTATTAATGGCGTGTTAAAAATAATACTTCGCAAGTTTCGTATTTACTTCTTTATAAACTCTCAAATAACGCCGGCGCCCAACATATTTGGTCGAGTATACTCCCGGTTATTCGAATAGTATATTAACCGGCGCATGTGTAGTCAGTAAGCCGCTGGTGCGACTATTAATTATCTTACTTCCTGCATAGATAAGTCAAATTTAAATAATTTAAAAGGAGTTTTTCAAGAAACTTGGGGACAGTTTTGCCCCAGTGGTTGTACGAGGAGACATCATTTGGTTCTTTAGCCACTAACCTGTGTGTGCACTGTTTACGATAAGATCCGATATGCAGTGGTTTACTATGTCTTTTATGTCTTGAGCTGTGACTTAGACATGCTTCGGCCGGCTATTTGCAAAGTTTTTCAGGAGCAAGCTCTGACTAATAGAGAGTACTCTGATATGCACGCAGTATAGCAGAATGACGTTGACATATATAGTAAGCCATTTAATTAATACAAGCAATTGCTATATGGTCGCGCTTGAATTGCCGTTGAAACTTTATTGCCTATGAATTTACGAAAATAATGAATTTTCTCAAAGTTATTGATAAAGTTGTCGGACAACTATCGGATACTATTCATTGAACAACACGTCATGGTGACGCAATTCACCTAGTCGGGATCCTGACTTCTGGGCAGCCACACTGGTTATTGCCCCGACATCCCGCGATGAAAGTATTTCAAAACTTCAGTGACATATCCTATCGAAGAAATTATTGCACTTAAGTAATTTTCTTATGAAATTGTATATTTGCATTGCAACGACGCATAAATAGCCTCGTCACTTCATGAATACACTCACAGCGACACTTCACTATCACTGGGCAAAATGCTTGATATACATCAATATATACACATATACTGATTCTGTACATGTGTCAAATACGTTAAGTATACACGTACGTATACTAATAAAATGCAAAACTACAGTGTACACTTAGTGTGCAAAGATCTGCATTACGTATACTCATGATCTGCATAGATATACGCTACGCATATCAACGTATTGGAATGTTCCATATACAAAGATATACGTTACGTATGCAATTAATATTTTGTTCCATATACGTCAATATACGTAAGAGAACTAAACGTATATCAAGCATTTTACCCAATGCTAGTGCGACTTTGTCCCGAACAAAACCGCAGTATACACTCTATGAACTTTTCAGGTTGGGGTATATAATACCCCTAAGATATCAAAACAATTTCAGTCTTTTCTGGTCAGAAATTGATAGTACTGCGAATTTATGTGGTCTAGTACAGAAGTACCGACTAAGCACTTCCAGAACAGTTGTAGGAATG
Source organism: Ptychodera flava (assembly GCF_041260155.1). Classification (NCBI taxonomy): domain Eukaryota; kingdom Metazoa; phylum Hemichordata; class Enteropneusta; family Ptychoderidae; genus Ptychodera; species Ptychodera flava. The sequence continues at coordinate 3,495,644 of NW_027248280.1, forward strand.
GGTTTGCAACACCTTAAACAGAAACTGTCACATATAAAAAATATCTCGGCTAAACTTAAGTCGTTTGCCATATTCCCCGAATGTTCCATAATCTATTCAAAAGTAGAGTGAATGAAAGAATGGATGGATGAATGAATGCATGAGTAAATGGATAAATGAAGGTATGAATTAATGAATGATCGAATGGAAGCATTAATATGTCAATGAATAAATAACTCATATATTTTAATGAAAATTGATGGTAATCTAATTCAGAGAAGTTTTGATTTGTTAAAATGTTATTGATATTTGTGTTAATGGCCACAAACATACTACTGTTTTTCTTCCTTTGTAACAGAGTCAACGGAAGCATCAATGGCCACCAACTCAACAATCCAGACATCAGATTGTCATGGCAGGTTCCATTTATCTGTAGGAAGCACATTGAAACTGACCACACCAAATTTTCCTGACCACTACGACAGCTTGCTCAGCTGTCTCTGGACTATTTCCGTACCCGAAGACGTCATTATCCGAGTAAACTTCCACAACTTTCAAACCGAATACGTATACGATGTCATGTCGGCCGGACTTGGACTTAAACACGAGACTGGAACCACAGTAATCTCACGGCATTCTGGTGATGAATTACCAAGGTCATTCTCTGGGTCACCGAATGTATGGATAAACTTTACATCTGATCAAGCGATAGAAGCGTACGGTTTCTCTGCTACCATAACTGCATACAAGGTAGACATGTAAATTTATTTACATTTAAAAGTGGTCTTACTTTGGTACAATGAAATGCAGAAAGACACATACACAGAGTACAAGCTAATACTATAAATATACCAAATACATACATAGATACATAGATACATAGATACATACATACACACATACATACATACATACATACATACATACATACATACATACATACATACATACATACATACATACATACATACATACATACATACATACATACATACATACATACATACATACATACATACATACATACAACAAACATACATACATACAACAAACATACATACATACATATATATATACATACATATTCATATACATACATACATACATACATACATACATACATACATACATACATACATACATACATACATACATACATACATACATACATACATACATACATACATACATACATACATACATACATACATACATACATACATACATACATACATACATACGTACGTACATACATAAATACATACATACATACATACATACATACATACATACATACATACATACATACATACATACATACATACATACATACATACATACATACATACATACATACATACATACATACATACATACATACATACATACATACATACATACATACATACATACATACATACACACATACATACATACATACGTACGTACGTACGTACGTACGTACGTACATACATACACACACATACATACATACATACATACATACATACATACATACATACATACATACATACATACATACATACATACATACATACATACATACATACATACATACATACATACATACATACATACATACATACATACATACATACGTACGTACGTACGTACGTACGTACGTACGTACGTACGTACGTACGTACGTATGTATGTATGTATGTATGTATGTATACATACATACATACATACATACATACATACATACATACATACATACATACATACATACATACATACATACATACATACATACATACATACATACATACATACATACATACATACATACATACATACATACATACATACATACATACATACATACATACATACATACATACATACACACACATATACATACATACGTACATACATACGTACATACACACACACACACACATACATAAATACATACATACATACATACATACATACATACATACATACATACATACATACATACATACATACATACATACATACATACATACATACATACATACATACATACATACATACATACATACATACATACATACATACATACATACATACATACATACACACAAACATACATACGTACGTACGTACGTACGTACGTACGTACATACATACATACACACACACATACATACATACATACATACATACATACATACATACATACATACATACACACACACATAAATACATACATACACACACACAAGTTTAAAGAGACTTCGATATTCTTTGAAGAAATAAATCCCGAAACTGTTGCTATTGTTCGTAATTACACATAAGTTTTAGTTTTAGGTTTTACGCTGTTCTTCATTAACACCCCTAGTTTAGTGTTTTTCATTGAACGTTGTGCTGGAGCCATATCCAGCACAAAGTGTAAGCAGTGATGGAAAACTACAAACGTACATTTTTTTGGTAGAAATTTGTTTAGCTGAGAATACGGTGCTATTTGATGAAAGGAAAATGTTCGCTGAAGCACAAGCTTCCTGCAGGGAAAACGGAATGGTATTGGTGAAAGATCTTAGCGAATCGATACACACGCAATTGGTCTCGCTACTCAACAGTCATGGATACAGCAATACAGACATCTGGATAAACGGCTATCAAAATAGTGACAACATGTGGGTAACAACCGATGGCGATGATTTGACTGGCTATAACCCCTGGGCGCCAGGAGAATCTAATGGAAGTGGTCGATGTCTCCAACTTTGGTAAGCTAGTATACAGATCAACAGATCAAAACGTAGAAACATATCCCTGAGATGGATATACCGTATTCTTACCCGTTTTCATACCTTTATATGTTTGCGAAAATATAATCTAAAAGCGGTGTTACTGAAAAACAAAACCTTGTCAGAACATTAAGTCTCGAACGTGTTGATACATTTTTATAGCCAGAATTTGTACATACAGTAGCAGCATTGCTCCATCGTATTTTAAGCAATTTCTTATCCTGAACATTGAGTTTGGCTGTAATGCACTACGTCGAAGGAGCAAGGAAGTTAATCCTCCCTGATCCCAACTCCCTGAAATGATTATACGTGGCCTCGATGGATAATACCAAACGCCTTGAGAGTTGAAAGTTGATAACTCTGGTAAAAAAGCAAACAAAAACCTACAAAAAGGGAGCCTTATCAGCAGATGGAAATGTGGTATAATATTGTAATTCTCTTTATGTAGGGCCGCTTTAGGGCATCGATGGGATGACACTCCTTGCAGTGTGATGAAACCTTACATCTGCGGCCTGCAGGTAGTGTGCCATTAAAATTCAAAAATAAAATCTTAAGAGGCAATGAAAAGGTCCACACCTGAATAGGCTTACATGTTGACTTGGGCAAGGCGAAAGAAATCTCTGGCGACCAAGAAGAGTTGTTCTAAATCTTGGTCGTATAAACGTTTCTCGAAGTAATGGCAGTAATGGATTGCGGATCAAAACATATGACATACCATGTTAGATAGAATAATTATTAGAAATAATATACTCACTTATCACATGCACAAGCCATTTGCAATAATTCGTTATTTTCCTAAGTACTCACTCGCTGACATTACCTAACGCTGCTCCGTTGTCGACATTATCAATGCCTTGTTCACCTCATCGCCAAAAGTGACAGCAGACTACACTTTTTCCCACCGCATAAAGATACATAAACAAATTAGTAACGACCGTATTTGTATTCTACACATATATCCTCATACCCATATTTCCCTAATACGCTCACAGTTTTGCGTTCCACGAACAAAAAATAGATCAATTTAAAAAACTGATTTTGTAAAGTTGTTTACATTAAAGGTAGTCCGGGTCCCGTATGACCACATGTGGAGTATGATATATCGTAGTCGCACACCAATAGTGTGACGTTATACTATGGTAACAGGAACACTGCATTGATGATAAAGTTAAAACAATGACTAAAAGTATGCTGGTGTATGTAAATGTAAATGATTTTTGAGAATGTCAGGTTTCGATCGCGGGACACATACAATCCAAACAATATTTGTTTATGCTGATAAGCACATCAATAACCGACCTAAGACAGTTTCGACACAACAAAACTGATGATATGGACGGGGAATTCGTAATATGGAGTGGCCAGGAGATAATCGCGGTTTTAATGTCAAGAGAAGGTGAACTTGGCTTGTGCAAATGGCAATTACAGTTTATAAAAGAAGTCGACCAAATATAGTATGACTCGCATCTGACATCATAGTAAAAACCAAAATAGTTAATTGCAATCGTTTCATTTTCATTTTACGATAATTTGAGTAATACCATAACAAACATTGTTTCTTTCTTTTACTATGGTAGAGTCTAGAGAAGCTTCAGTGGTCTTCAACACAACTACACAAAGGCAGGCATTCAACTACTCAAAAAGATTAAATTTACTGCCAGGTGACTCATACATGGTCACCACTCCAATTTTCCCGAATCAGTATTGCAGCTGCCTGAATTATTTCTTGACTTTGTCGGCGCCTTATGACGTCATTTTAAAAGTCGCCTTCATTAGCTTTACAGGCAAAGCAGGCAAAGAATTCATGTCGGCCGGACATGGACTTGGGCCAGAGACGGGGACAACAGTAATCTATAGGCATTCTGGTGATGAATTACCGAGGCCCTTCTGTGGGTCACCGAATGCATGGATACAGTTTACGTCCGATAGGTCGATAGAATGTATTGGATTCTTAGCACGTGTATCTGCATACAAGCCTGAAGGTAAATCAGTCACTTTATAAGTGCTTAAATGTGTATATATTTTGAGCCAATGTTTTGTAAACTTGCTGTTTAGCTGGATTATTTTGAACATTAGCTCACTAGACTTTCAATCATAGTCATAAGTATGACGCAATAAAGGGGTTCTGACCGACAGTCGTTAGTAATGTCAACTCTTCCATGTACCTTCTTAAAGAAACCTATTGAGGAAAGCTCACTTGTTTTCTTTAGCAAACCCATTTTAAGAGATCTCGCAACGAGTAAACGAGTAAACCAAACATGCAAAGGTTCGTCTGTATGGGAAAACGAAGTATATTTATTTTGTCGGGCTTTTCCTCTTCCCACTAAAGAAATGGTTTCGTGAAATCGCATATTCGCTAGAAGATTGATACTAACTGTGTAAGCATGACAAGCTAAAGGCGCAAAAGGGACGCAATATGCTTATTACCAAAACAGTGATGGTGACATGTCTACACGTCTAATTGTTTTAAAAACACACGCGCGAAATCTTCTTTAAAATTAAATCAAATTAAATGCATGTATGCAATTTTGTGTGTGCATGCATGCCTGTGGGCGTCTATCTATCTATCTATCTATTTATCTGTCTGTCTGTCTGTCTGTCTGTATGTCTGTCTGTCTGTCTGTCCATTCATGCATGGATGTGAGAATGCAAGCATGTCTTTTTTGCATCTACACCGTCAGTTTTATTGCTCTTTTACTTTCTAGTTTACTTTCCAATTTCAAGTGACATTTAAAATTTGTTACAAAGTTATTGCTATTTGAATGAACGCGATACGACACAGAACTAGATTATATTTATTAATAACTGTTATTAGCTGAGGTAAATGTAATTTATCGTCGGATGTACGTCAGTATGAGCATGTGTGTGTGTTTTAAGAAGTTTTGGGAAGTATTAGTGTACGTTGGTATATGTTGGTAAGCGTGTTTGAATGTTGCTATGTACTGTCATCTTGGTAAGGAGGAGAAATGAACGTTTCATAATCTATATTCCATAAGCCAGGTTTAGAGAGCCTATATGCATTGTTAGCATTTGTGTAGCACTATAAAATACTTTAAAACACATTAATTCATTGTGTTTTGTTT